>NC_034598.1:20176276-20210506 GCF_900095145.1 Mus pahari
GCTGGATCTCATGGAGGCACTTCCCCAACTGAAGCTCCTTTCTCTGTGATAACTCCAGCTGTGTCAAGTTGACACAAAGCTATCCAGTACAATACCCCAGGCTAATTTCAAGGGCTCAGATTAGCAAAGCAATCTCTGCAAAATTTGTGCTATGAAAAACTGCTTTTACTAAGTGACCAAAGATATATATATATTCAATTCTATTTGTTACTCATAAGTCATAAAGTAACTGCATAGAAAGCCTCAAAAAGTGATATTCCTTCATTTCGGTGTATGACCTACATACATGTTGGTAATTAAATATCTTTATGATATTTAAAAATTTTATTATTTTACCTAATTTACTTCCAATCTCAGCCTCTTCCTCCTCTCTTCCAAGTCCCAATCTTATAAATCGCTCCCTCAGTTACTTGCTCCCCTTCTCTGAAGTGTGTATCACCCCACCTGGACTTCTACTTCTATCAGGTCTAGGCATATTTTCTCCCACTGAGGCCCAACCAGGCAGTACAAGGAAGGGGAGGAAGGGCCAGTGGCAGGGAACAACCCCCACTCTACTTGTTCGGTAATCCACATGAAGGCCAAGCTGTACATTTGCTATAAATGTGTAGGGGGTGTCTAGGTCTAGCTCCTGCATGCTCTCTGGTTTGTGGTCCTGGTTCTGAAAGTCCTTATGGTCCCAGGTTAGTTGATTCTGCGGTTCATCTTTTGTGATAATTGAGAATGTGGAAGTCATTACAATTTTATGGCAAAGAGAAGTTATCAGCTTTATTAGCAAGTGGCCTCAGAAGTCATTAAGAGAGTAGGTCTGAGTTAACTGATAAGACGTTGAAGATGAGACTGCTGAGGTGTTGTGATAACAGACTTACAAAGGAAAAAGCCCATAAAGATGTACATGACATTAGACCTTGCATTTGAAAATAACTCTACTTTAGTTTTAGGCAGTTAATTGCATTATATAACTGTAACTTAGGCAGGTCCCCTTGAATTTTATGTCTCTAAACAGTCATGTATAGAATTATGAGATAAAATCTTCATGTGGACAGCAATTGTAGTGTCACAGAGAGGTAGAAGATTGGTATTAGTATTAAACATAGTGCTTGTGTAATAAAATGTATATCTCACTGTATTATTTGCATTGCGATATGATTCCAAACACATTAATGTTTGATTTGGTTATATGTTCCCAGGAGTGTAAAATAATCACTTGAGTACTTAAATTTCAAATACTATAGAATTTTTAGGATGGAAAATATATCTGTTTGAACTCTCATTGCTATGATAAAATGGCTAACAAAAACAGCTTAAACAAAGAAGGACTTATTTGGGTTTATAGTTTTCGAGACGAAACACCATGGAGGCAATGACACAGTAGCAACTGGTCATCTCACAGTCACCCTTGGGAAGCAGCAAGCAATGAATTCTAGTGCTTAGCTCCTTTTCTCTTGTTTATTTAGACTAGGACTACCGCTCCCTTGGTAGTGTCAGCCACATTTGTGCTGCTGCTTCCTACCTCATTAGTAGGAATTTCATCCAGAAATTCCCTCATTAGTCCTAGATAACATGGATCCTATCCACTTGACAGTATTTATCACCATAGACTCCTTGAGTTACTAATCAAGCCCTATGATATCATAGTTCAAGAATAGTACAGCCCTCCTACATGTCTCTAAAGACAAAAACAGACCTTGAGATTTCTGTCCTTAACTTCTTTGTCATTATTCGCTATACCCATTACTAAATGAAGGATATTTTAAAAAGCAAGGAAAAACAGTGGAGGAGTTAAAGGAGATAAATATGTATGAATGAAGAAGGTAACTCGAATTTCTTTGTCTTCTTATTAATTCTACCTCATCTACAACTATGTTCATTTTTTTTTAACAGTATCTCCAGAGGTTGGCTTGCTATATTCCCTTTTATTGGGCATTGCTGAGGGCAACTGGCCTAATTTTGTGACTCGCAGTTTTAATTTAGGTCTTTGAGTTTTCAGGCTCTAGAGATGAATTAAGTAATCACTAGGTTAACTGGGAAATATTTAGGGATAAAGCGACAGGTACTAAAATCCTAGACTGCCTTGTTTCTATTGTACTGGTTGTTATTTTGACAGGGTCTCTTCCTATAAATTTGGCTTCAAAGTCACTATGTAGTTAGCCTAGGATGGACTTGAACTCCTGCCTCCTCAATACACAGGCACGTGGCACTATATCCAGTTTGTTTTCCTGTAGCTCAGCTAAGTGTCAGCATGTATTGAAGAAGCAACAAAACTTTATGAATGAATTAAATGAATTCCAATTGACTAATAAATTTCATTAGCAAAGGATGCTAAGTACATGGGATTGTCAATATTTTCTCATCTGTTGAATCTTGTTTGGCATTTTAAACATCATGACCCAGACTGTCTATGACTCCTCCATTTTCTTGACATTTATTTGTATATGATTAAATAGCAAATGCTTTACATTGACGATTAATATCAGCAGTGTATATATTTTCTTTGTATCATACTCATTGGATTTTTTTTTTTTTAGAAGAAGAAGTCTAGGTATCTCATTTGTGAAGGAGTTGATGTTTTCAGTTATAGGAATCTGCATTTTTAAAGAGTATCATAGTTATTATATGTTTTATTAGTTTCTAAAGATAATTTGATTATCTGCTTTTTGACTCACAGTGTATGAGAAGGCTATTTGATTATAATTGCCCCATCATCCTCATACAGAAGAATCTCCACATTTTCTACCCTATCCACTACATTACCTTCATTCACAGAAATCATAATATGTATTCTCAGAAGTCATTGATATGTCCTCTCAACTACCCATTAACTGGACTCCTTATCAAAAACAAAACTCCATTTTTTTTTCTTTTTCACATAATTGTATATTCTCAGTGTATCCCATGGTTTCTATTGTACAATCAAAACAAATGTTCATCACATTCTCAGAAAACAGTTTTGTGTTTATATCTCCACCTAAATAACGTATAACATGATTAGTCACAGCTTCCCTAACACTTTCTAAGCAGTGAGTCTTTAAGTTCAGAGACAGACATTTGGAAAGGATGATCTATAGAGATTTTCTGAGAGTCATCGTCTGTATTGTGCCTGTTTAAAAACATCATCTTTTTGGCTCCTCAGAACAATTAATAGTTGAAAGATAAACAAATTTTAACAAAACCAAAATCATTAAAGAAAAATATGCAAATATCTTATAACTATCCTGTCAATAACTTATGAATACAAACAGGAGAATATATTTAAACACAAAAGATTTCACAACTTCACCTCCAACAAACCTTGTAAGATTTTTCTGAAGGGCAGAATCTTAACAAAATATAAGTGGAACATAAACAAGAGGACACTAGGGAAATCAGAAAAACACAGGATTAAACCTTGGAAGTATGTGAAAAGAGATGTCAGTATGAAAAACATGGGGGTTTAGAAAGCCGAGCAGCAGGCCTCCAAGAAGACTGTTTACAAGGAGAAAGGATCTTCCATTCAGCATGTTATTGATTAAGAACTGTATTACTTAGTTACTCAGCCAAAGAGACAGATATTTCTTTTGTCAACAAGGACATAAACATGGGTGAGAAAGTGAACATTAGAGTCTGAAGGGAATGGAGACAGACATACCAACTGCAAATTCACTCAAGATAACATAAAATACAGCCAGCAACTGAGAGTTTAAGAAAAGTTACACATTTGCTCAGGAATCTCCAATATTATCCCTCGAAAAGCATGAGTTTCAAAGTAAAATTATACTTCACTTTTATTGGTCCAATAATTATAACTGGTTCTGAAGTAAATTATACTCATGTATTAATCATATTAATAGACTTTAATCTCCAGAATGAAAATGTGATTTTGCTTATTTTTGACTCTATATTAATAGTTATAAGATTAAAAATCTTAATATTATAAGCATAGATGATGAAAAAATCAGGTGATTATTTAGAGATGAGGTCAGAGGTGGAAGATCTGAAGGTCAGTGGTAATTTTGAGAAGCAGTCACTAATGTTATCCATCTTAAATTATTGTTAGAATCCATGGGTAGGCAAATCATAAGCTCCTTGTATAATGTAAAGTAAATATCACACCATGACAACATTCTACCTGCAGAGTAAGTATTATAGGTTATGCAGAGAATATCCCAGGTCTGAATATGCTGTACAGCAATTGGAAGTATAGATGGAAATTTTTAAATAAAAACTACAAACTATCAAACCGACCTGAGTATGATTGCAGAAGAAGCTTGAAATCATATGGGAAATTTGACCACATTGCTTAATATATAAATGGTTTATTAAGAAATGTGCACCTGTCTGCTTGATGTAGTTTCAGATTCTATAGTTTCAGCTAAGTGTTGTCATGCCCTCATAACCATCTTGCTCAGTGTTTCTTAACCTGTGTGGGCTACTACCCTTTTGGCAAACCTCTATCTCTCAGAATATTTACATTATGATTCAAATCAGTAGCAAAATTGCAGTTATAAAGTAGCAAAAAAAATTTAAGGTTGGAGATCATGACAACATAAAGAATTGTAATAAAAGATTTCAGAATCAGTAAAGTTGAGAACTACTGCACTAGCTGATGGATTATTAGAAAGTCTCTAGTACCTGATCCCTATGTAACAAAGCCAGTATCACCTACTTTATGCTACCATGTAGGCATGACATCTTTGCATATCATCACAAGATGAAGGATTAATGCTGATAGTGATAAAAATGCATTGTCTAAAATCCTAACAATTCTGAGACAGAGGCAGAAGGCTTATTGTACATTCCAGTCATCCAGGGCTATTTAGGTAGCCTCGCATTCAGAAAACTACAAGAAAAAAGAAGTTAGTAAAATATGAAGACGTCTTAGGATATCATACTTATATAGCACTAGCAATAGTGTATATTTTAAATGTAATTTTTTTTAGTTATACTTGTCTTAAGAGAATAAGTTTATATTTGTACAATGCTAATACTTAACATTTTAGTAACTTTTGAATTTAAAGTGAAAATATTAAAAGTCAACCCACTGTTGGAAAGCATTCAAAAGATTTCAAAAACAGTTTAAGAGATAAACCTTCATTTCCCTTACAGTTCTAAATGGTTGTTGTTCAAGAAACTTGTTCAAAAATACATAAATCCATTTATTTAACAGTTAGAAATATATTATCTGGAACTCATTTTTATAAATACATAGATAAATTTTAGTCTCGCAACATGGCTGCTCTGGGGAGGGATCACACTCAATGATATAATCAGGCCACAATATATACACACCCTTACTACATAGTTTTATTCTTTCACAATGAAGGTAAGCTTAGTTGGCAGAAAGAAGCAACCCTATTGACAGTTATGTCTAATAGAGGGGCAGACAAAGTGATGAATCAGAGAAAGATTTGTGGGAATGAGTCAGAGATAGGATACGCCCAACTCACATGAGAACAACAGAGGAAAAAATGTCTAGTTAAGAGCAACAACACAATAAAAATGGGTGGTGGTGGTGGCGGCAGTGGTGGTGGTGGTGGTGGTGGTAATATCGCTATCTGTATGTATGGCAGTTTTACTAGGAAAATTCTACAGAGACAAATTACAGGAAGAACAAGCTGCATACAGCTGAATGAGCTAGAGAATGAGGATCTAAAAGATTAGAACATATTGCCAACATTAGCACCAGGCCAGGCAGAACAATTGAGTCAGAAGCCAAGAAAAACCAGTTTGAGTCAGTCAGCTTGGAAGGTTAGATTGTATGGAGGTAAGAAACTTCCAGGCCTAGGCCTAGGGATATGTTTCCAGGGAAGGAAACTCTCTGGGCTCAGCCCAAGCCATGTATTCTTTCTCCTTGGGAATTGTTCTCATTTCATCCCTTCAGCTGAGGAAATAAAAGTAACATCTACATCTACACATATTTCCCATAAACTTGTGCTAATACAATGCACTCATAAATTCTGAAGGTTTTTGTTAACCACATATCATATTTCCTGATGATAAACATGAATCTGTAAGAAAAAACTATTTTCTCCTTTTAAGGTTCTTTATACTGTCTGTCAGATAATACTACTTTGTTCTTAAATTTAAATACATTCCTTCATAAGTGTCTTCTTTTAACTCTCTTGTGCTTGGGTTCTAATTCTAAGGCAGTCATTATGAGGAGCCCTGACAATTTTATTGTACAGATGCTAAAGTAAAATTTTAGTTTTGTAAATACCTTAAGGTGAATAAAGTGAATATCAGTCCTAAACAAACATGCCTTTTTAAGGTGTTAAAATCTTCTAGATTATCATTTTTAACACTCAACTGATTAAACACACATAATATAAATCTTGATGGTTATTGAAGTTTAAATAATTAAAGTTTATTAAAAAAAACAATCTCTAAATAAAAAATATTCTATTTATTCCTAAATGAATATCAATCATTATTGTGTTGAGATTATTCCTTAATTATATAAATACTTTTGTACTTTGTATGCATGTGTATATACATTATTGTTAACAAGAATTCTCATAGAGCAACGGTAGTCAATTCTTTAAAAGTTTTCTGAATTATATGTAAAAATTTACAGTAATTTATCATCAAACATTTTAAAATAATTACCATTTGTCAATTAAGTTCTCTGCAGTTTTCATCATGACTTGCAAGATTATTGTCACTTCGTCTTTAGTAATTTTCTTGCCATATTTAGGTGAAATGTATCACAAACACATTTCTAAAATTAACTATTATTGTTAATTTTAGAACACATTATTAATACAATTAATAATTTTGATTGAATAGTTTCTTTTCTTGGTCCTTGTGTGCACTACTCACAAAATACAGAATTAGCTATTTTATGGGAAGTACTTTAAGAGAACATTAATTACTTGCCATTGTGAACCAATCAAATCAGATTTACTGTCTTTCAGATAATGTTACTTTATTTTTTATTTGTTTGTTTGCTTTTTGTTTTTTTGAGACAGGGTTTCTTTGAATAGCCCTGGCTGTCCTGGAACTCACTTTGTAGACCAGGCTGGCCTCAAACTCAGAAATCCACTTGCTTCTGCCTCCTAAGTGCTGGGATTAAAGGTATGTGCTACCACCACCTGGCATTATTTTTNAATTTAAGTACATTCATTAATAAGTTTCTTCATGCAACTCTCTCGCTTTTGAATTTTAATTCTAAGGGCAGTTATCATTACCAGGCCTGACAAGAATTTATTTTGCAGATGCTAAATTTTATAAATTCCTTAGGATGAATAAAAGAAATATTGGTTCTAGACAAACTTGCCTCTCACGTTTGTAGAATCTAGGCTCCAAAAGTTGAGGGGAAAAAAGGTAAAGCATTACAATTTAGAGATGCATAAGGGCAGAGTAGGTCCTCAAAAATAAATACATAGAAACCCATATTAAAATCACTAGTTATTCTTCAGGGAAAAATCAAGAGACGAATCCCACAACCCTCAGGTGGGTGTTACAGAAAATGCTGTAATGGTTGGGCTTTGGAGGATTAAATGTTAGGATAAGGAGTGCTTTATCACTTGTCTGCTAAATAAAGATAGAAGCCTGGGACAATATCAAACAATNTAAGGCTTCTTTGAGCAGAAAGTTGTGCTACAGAGGAGTGCTGCAAGGAGGACAAGAAAGAGAGCAGGCCACAGCTTCCTTGTGCTTTGTACGAAGAATGACAGATATTTTCCTACTCAGTTATGTTTCTTCTTCAGGAGCTAGTGTTCCAACTAGAAAGCCAGAGAATCTAAAAACCACAAGAAATCCATGAGACACTAATCTCATGTTACCTGAAATCATTACAATTTCAATTAAATTATCCTGACATTTACTAAAAGGATTTATGAACACAATCATAAACTGGCCATCGGTAATATTCAGGACATACATGACTACCTAGATTGCAGGCATTGTAGTAAGAGTTTGAAAATGTTCTTATGTATGTGTAATATATGTGTATTATTATAATATATAAGCTCTCTGTAAGCATTATAATGTATGTTATAATAACATACATATTAGAGAGAGAGAAAAGAGAGAGATTTTCATATGTTCCAGCAGATCTTGGACACTCTCATATGCTTAACATTAATGGTAAAAATCATTTTAACACTAAAAAGTATAATAAATTTTTTTTGAGAACAGTTTTCATTGTAATTTATTTCAGACTTTCAAGTATCCCAAAACAGAATGCTAGACTTATGCCTGCAGTCTCTGTTTACAGGTGGGTCATGCAACCTATGCATACAAATGTCTGTTTGTGATTTTTATTTTTTCTAATCTTTAATCGTTTTTATAGCCCAGTAATTATCCACACCCTCACCACGTTCTGCCCTCCAAAAGTTCCTCATCCCATTCCTCCTCCCCTGTCTCCAAGAGGATGTCTCCACTCCCCCACACCCCTCCACACCGCTCCAGGCCTCCCCATTCTCTGGGGCCTTAAGTCTCTTAAGGGTTAGGTGTGTCTTCTCTCATGGAGGCCAAACCAGGTAGTACTCTGCTGTGTGTGTGCCTGGAGCCTCATCCCAGCTGGTATATGTTACTTGGTTGGTGGCTCAGTGTCTAGGAGATCTCAGGGGTCCAGGTTTGTTGAGACTGCTGGTTGTCCTCCACCTTAGCTTCTTCCAGCCTTTCCCAAATTCAGCTACTGGGGTCCCTGGCTTCTGTCCACTGGTTGGGTGTCTAAGTATCTGCCTCTGCCTCTGTCTCAGTCAGCTGCTTGTTGATCCTCTCAGAGGGCAGCCATGCTAGGTCACTGTAAGTACATCATATCATCAGTAATAGTTTCAGGCCTTGGAGCTTCCACTTGAGCTGGATCCCAAGCTGGGCCAGTCACTGGACCTCCTTTCCCCCAGTCTCTTCTCCATTTTTTGTCCCTGCAGTTCATTTAGACAGGGACAATTCTGAGTCAGGGTTTTTGACTGCGGGATGGCAACCCCATCCCTACACTTGATGCCCTATCTTTCTCCTGGAGGTGGATTCTACAATTTCCCTGTCCCCACTGTTGGGCATTTCATCTAAAGTGCCACCCTTTGAGTCTCGAGATTCTCTCATTTCCCAGGTCTCTAGTACATTCAAGAGGGTACCCCACCTCCCACCTGCCGAGGTTGTATATTTCCACTCATTTTGCTGGCCCTCTGGGCTTCACTCCTGATCTCCCTGCCCAATACCTTGTAATGTTCTCCTTTACCCCCTCCCCTCCCCTCTCCTCCCCTCCCCTCCCCTCTCCTCCCACCTCCCTCCCTCTGCCCTCTGGTTTCTTTTCCCTCTACAGTGGGACTGAAGCATCCTCACTTGGGTCCTACAGCTTGTTAACCTTTTTGAGCTCTGTGTATTTTTTCCTGGGTGTTCTGTGCTTTTGTGGCTAATATCCTTAATGCTTAACATTAATGGTAAAAATCATTTTAACACTAAAAACGCTTAATGAAGTTTTGACTAATGATGTCTAAAACAAGACCTTTTGTCTCTTTCTGCATAGGATCAGCCTCTAAATCTCTAAATCGTGGGGAAATCAGCTCAGGGTAAGATGAATTTTCTGAGCACTTAAGTGGCCCAGATTTGAACCATCATTGTAACTGCATGCTCTCAATGTAGGCAGTGTGCTGAGTCCAAATGCAGGCCTCCAACTGTGGAGAAGGTCCTGAAGGGATTCTCACATTGGGTAGGGCTAAGATTCATTGACTTTGGAGTTCCATTTCAATTATTATTTCTAGAAATTTGACATGCCTCTCTTGAGTAAATGCAAGATACGTGTTAAACAGTACAAATTTTTGAGAATGACTTTTAGGTTTCAGTTATGGCATGAGGCAGTAGGTCAGGGGAGTATGAATGTATACGAAAACCATCACTGATGAAGATGGAGAACATGCCCTCTTTAAACCCTAAATTCTGAAGTCATCTCCATGATGGAAAGCTAATGCAACATGGGAACTAGAAAGTGTGGAGCTTTATTTACATCCTTCTCATTTGGTTACTCCCAGGGTCTTGCTGGTATGAAAGATTTGGAGGACCTGGACACATGGGAAAGTCCCTGGATCACTTTTTTTGAACACTCTGTTCTCCCCACTTGGGGATACTATGTCAATCCATGACTCCTGCTGAAAAGCCTGGAAGTGTTTTATTGATTTTTCCTTCTGGAGAGGCTTGCACTGGCTTGATTGGCAATGTGCTCATGGCTTTCTGTCTTTACCTTACAGGAAAAGATGGATCATCTCACTTCCTTTGGCATTTTAAATATATGATCACTCTGCTGTTCTCTCCTTCCCTCATGGTAGGAAAAAAAATGTGACTTACCCGCTTTTAGCAAGTCATTGTTTTTTTGTTTTTTTGTTTTTGTTTTGTTTTTTATTTTCATGGTTAAAAATATTTAAAATAGAGATACTTTGTGGATACAAATATAAAACATAGTCTAAAATAATTCTAAGGTGCAATGTGTGTGTTTGTGCAAGCATGCATGTGTGCAGATATGCGTGTGTTTATGTGTGTGTGCATATGTGTGTGTTTGTGTGTGTGTGTGTGTGTGTGTGTGTTTGTGTGTGTGTGTGTGTACATGCACTGTGAATTTTCAGGTCCACCATAAAATAAAATAGGATTTTTTTGCAGAGGCTGTAGATACACTCTTACCAATGTCTTCCCTACCTTCTTTCCTTTCCAAGTCAGGGACTTCAGCTGCTTTATAGAGACCGCCAATGCATGCTGAAGTGCTTTGCCAACACAGACATCAAAGGGCCCTGTGTATACTCCCTTCTCTCCCAATGTTTCAGATGTCTTTGCCTTCCTGTCTGATATCAGTCAGGGAGAGTGATAAAATGTAATACCTCACACCTCAAAGATTAAACACCTTCTCAGCTGGCTTTTCTGTTTCAACTTCATTTCCTCCACCTGAGAGCCGAAGCACCTTGCACTATACCAGGTCCACTTTTGATTCTCCCTAAGCAATGAGATTAGTTTTCAAAAGTGTTTTTCTGCAAATAAGCAAACCCTGCCTTGTCTTTAATGTGAGCTTAGCTGTTGAATGAATAGCTTGGCTGGACCCTGAGATATGATTATAATAGAGTCTATAATAATAGTGCCAATCACAGATGGTGGGAAAACTGTTATTCTTAGACTGTTGTGTTGGTAAATCATGCTAGATTTCCTGTGGCTTAATCTAAAAATGCCACCTTGTCAGCAGGAGAGGGTTACTTTTCAAGTTCTCAAAAAGCAGTGTTTCAGAAAGAACATCCTACTCATCTTTCTGAGTAATAAGTAAGTTCTAGAAAGGTTCCATCTCATCAAGGACCTACCTAGGGGGCCCTTTATTTCTGCATCAAAATCTGCATGATTCAGAAGGCTATATCACATTCACTTATATGTATAATAGGGTTTTTAATTTGTACAAAATATATTTTGGGGGGGTCGGATTGAGTTTGCCTTAATTTTCTTTTTGATTCAGTTATATGCACAAGTAAGAGGCTACGAACAGGTCCAGAGATTGGCAGGCATAAGTTTGAGCATCAGTTAGGGGGGAGGAGCCAGAACTTCAGAACAAGTAAAATGGAAATAGGTATTGAAAGAAACAAGGGAGATGTTTCTAAGTATTCCACATTATGCCTAAGAATTTTAGCATTGATTTCTTCCTCCCAAAGCATAGAAGCCACACAGTATAAGTATTTGAAATTCATTAACCTTCAGAGTTCATCTTTTTAAAAAATATATAATATAGTGACTTCTCATCTTATATTTAAAAAAAAATGACTTCTCATCACTTGGGTTTAAATTTTTCTGTCTCCTTTCACACCTTTCCTCTACACACACCTGAAATAAAACAGTAGGTTTTAAACCTTGTAGCTCTAAGAGCAAAAGGAGTTGGGAGGTTCCATGGCAAGGAAGTGGTTCATTTGAAAGGTTATCCCTATGTGGTATGGTTTGGATGAATGTATTTCCCCTAATCCTCAGTGTTGAGATACAGGGAACAGGATCAGGCAGTAAAGTACCTACTGCATCAGCGTAAGGGTGGCACTGTATAGAATGCCAGGAGCAGTAACCCAGCATGAGTAACCTCAGTCCCACAGAGGTTGACAGGAGTATGTCTGTAGCTTGCTGGCCAGCCGGTCCAGTAGGCACACACATCACTACAACTATGACCATGACTGTGACCACCACCACCACCACCACCACCACCAGCAACAACAACAAAATCAACAACAAGTAGTGTAGTGGAAAAATATGACTAATGATGACCTCTGGCTCTCATGTATTTCTGCACATGTGTGTCACACAACACACACACATACACACACACACACACACACACACACACACACACACAACTAATCCCCAAGACAATGATATGTCTCATTGGGAAGAGATTATGTGTGATTATGTGATAGGGGTGGCAAGTGCTCACAAATACGATTAGATATTCATAAATGAGGTCAAAGGGAGATCCTTTGTCCTTCTGTGAAGGGCAGTGAGAGACACATGAAGATACAGTAAGAAATTGCCGCATATAAACCACAGAATAAGCACATGTTACACGACAAATCTGTCACTGCTCTATCCCTGATTTTCTAAATTATATATAGAAAGAAATATATACAAGAAAGAAATTTATTTTGCTTATAAACTTTATTTATGGTGCTTTATTGCAGCAACACTAATACACTAAGCCACTCTTAAGGTCTTCTTGAGAGATTATGAACCTGAAAACTAGACATGGTAGATTTATCAGTAAATGAATCGATTCTATTCATTCTATTCATTTTTCATCCTAATCTCAGCTTCCACTCCTTCCTGTCCTGTTGCACCCTCATGTCGTTCTCCCCCAATACACCCTCCCCTTTTCCTCTGAGAAGGGAAGGTCCCCAGTGGGTACAAACCTACCTTGGCATATGAAGCAGCACCAGGACCAGGTGTATCCTCTCCCACTGAGGTCACAAGGCAGCCCAGCTAGGGGAAATGGATGCAAAGGGAGGCCACTGTGTCAGACTCATCTCCCTGCTCTCCTTGTAAGGAGAGTCCGAACTGTGCATCTGCTACCTATATGTAGGGGTCTGCTGAGAGGGTTCATCCAGTAACTGATGCTAACAGATGTAGAGACCCACAGCCTAACATCAGGTGGAGCGCGGGGATTCTTCTGGAAGAGTGGAAGGGATGATTAGGGGAACTGGAGGAGTCAAGGACATCACAGCATCAACTCACCTTGGCCCACAGGGGCTCACCCAGGCTGAGTCATCAACCAAAGTGCATGCATGCAATGAACTTCCTAAAGCAAACCTTAATATTTAAAGGAATCAATTGGGAAGTTTGCAAAGACACAGTTGTGAAATGTGGTCTTAGAAAAATCAACCAACTGTCTTGAGGAACCACTGCAATTTAAAGATAAAATTAGGCCCAGAGAAATTAAGACTAAGGTATACATTTCATTCAGTGAGCTATAAGTGAGCTCTGTCTTCTGATATGCTAGCCCTGTGGATTTTTGAATGGATTTTGTGTCTTCTAGAATATGACCATTCAGGAACAATATACCACTTTGTAACACACACTGGGAAGGCCTGTGTCCAGGTTGTTGTTATAAACTAGATATACTTTTAATTATAAATTCTCAGCTGTAACCAAGTAACCAGAAAGTAAAAACATAAACAGTTTCTTTTATCAGTTAAAGAAGTTCATAAAGTAAAACTCATGGGACAGAGTAACACAAGATACTTTATTTTGTATCATAATTTTAACTATAAAACATTTCCATATGTATTTTTTCAGTATTGTCATAAACAACTGAGAAATGAGGAACACTCATCTGCTTTAGAAGAAGTGAAACTGAAGCTCAAAATTTCAAGGATCTTGAGGAAGGTGGGGTACCCAGGAAACGTTGGAGGGAGTAAGAGATAGAGATGACCAAATACATTGTATACATGTGTTAAAATTTCACAGAATTAAGAAAGTGTAAAATTGTCATGTAAAATGCCTGGGCCAGGGGTCATGTGCAGGTCTGCTGCCTCTTAGTCAGAAGGGTATAGAAGAATTTTAATCCAGCAACAAGGGATCACATCCTAAAACCTTCTAGGTCTATGTGCTCTGGCTGGAATGCACGCATGCTCTGTGCTACAGTATGATCATGCTGCAATACAGACATGCCATATACCTTTAACCCTGAACAATGTAGCCAAGGTCAGTTTGTAGAAGGAAGCAGAGCCATCCTTGAAAGTGACTTCTAACTGAAGGACAGACAAAGTAATGATAATCAGAGAAAGATTTGACAGAATGAGTCAGATGTAGGATACACCCAAGTCCTAAGGGGAACAGATTGGAAGCGAGGCTACTGAAGAGCAGCTCAGGTAGACAAAAATCAGTTCAGTGGAGCTGAACTGTTCAGTTCGTGCAGCAGAAGCAGGTGAAGTCAGAGAATAACGATACAGAAGATTAGAAGAAATCGCCAGAGTGAGTTTGAGGCGAAACAGAACAATTCAGTGAGAAACCTAGAGATGTCGGATTGAATTGGTCATCTTGGAGAGGAGTTTGAGCCAGAACTAGCTAGCCAGAGTTCAGAAAAAAACTAGAAAGGGTGACTTTATTCAGCAGTAAGCCTTGGAGATGACAATTAAATCTGTTGAATAAACGGTACTGTTACACAAGAGTTTCTTTCACTATCTCAGAATTATGATGGAATGATTATAGTTTAGGAAATATTGAGGAGGATTTTTAGTGTCAAAGGGCTTATAGAATACAAGATCTAAAGTTATCAGTAGTCAGAGTATTGGTGTCTAATAATATCAATAAGGAGAAATAAATTCTTTTAGAAGACATGAAGAATAGAGCAACTTATATAGGCCTGAAAGAACTGACTAGGAATTTACTGCAATTCTGCTGTTAAATATCAATGAAAGAATCCAGCAGGTAAAGATACTTGGCAACTAGTGAACATATGTATATGCATACAAAATAAATAATAATAAAATAACTTGTAAGAAAGTAATTTGAATGAACATTTAATTGAACATGATGATAACATTAAGGTAATATATACACAAATTCTGATGACTTCTGACCTCTTAATTGTTTCTGCAATCTTAGCGTTATTTCTGCTACTGGGGTCTTTCAGACCACATGCTTGTATGATCTCAAAACGCTATCAAACTGTTTGTTGTAGTATCCTATGTAGATGGTTTGAAATTAATTTTGATGAAAATGTTTTTGTCAAGAAAGTCACAAATGGTATAAATGATTGTGTTTTTCTTGTATGTGCTTTAAAATAATGAAGAAAATATTAATCATGTTTATTAAATTTAGAATTGTATTATGCCTATAGTGACTACTTTGCAAATATATCAAATTATCTTCCAACATTTGGAAACTGTTATTTTTAAGAAGAAATTGTTCATATCATTTAAGCCAAGTGAACCTTGATTTATATCTGTGTTGCTTTTCTTCAATTTTACTATTTTCTGTAAGAGAGACTATCAGAACCATATATAATAGAATTGTATCCATTTGCTGATGAAATGAATAACTTTTTAATTGTTTGGATTATAATTAAGAATATAAACAGTATATTTTGAGACACAATTGGTATAATTAGACCATATTTTAAAAACTAGTTGTGGATGTTATAAGAAACAGAAAGTCACTGAGGTAATTTATGTAAAATTTACATTGAAGATAGTTTAGAATGTTAATAAATTCTTTGTAAATTGAATAATGCATGTTCTTCATGCAATAATGTTTAATGAAGTTAAAGGGGGAAAAAAACCTTATTCATATACCCACAACTTGCTTTGCTGGAAGACACACACTCCTGCAGAAAGTATAGAAAAAAATCCTGTGCATGTCTCTCTACTTCTCTTTGAACAGGAGCACTGTGTGTTTATAATAATAATAATTATAGCTTTTTTATAATATACCTCTGACATTTGCTCTATTGATTTGAAAAAGAACTGTTTCCACATATGGGACCTCAACATCAAATGTCAAAAAGTGTTTCATTTTTGTACATAAAGTCATCAATTTACACATACAAATGGAAGATAGAAATCTTTCATTAGTTTTAAATTAGCTCATGGTACTGGCCTCCTATTCCACATGACTTATTTCTGACACTTTCAGAAAGATGTTTCTTTCTGAAAGTAAGTTTCTACTCTGGTATAAATGGGTGTCACAGAGTTCACTTCAGTGATGCAATCTTTACAGTATTAATCACAATTTTCTTGGTTTATTCTGTCTCCTTAAAGTACTGTTATATTATACTTCTGTCATAATAGTCACCAGGGATAATACCAATCTTTTCTAGGTAGTACATATTAACATTATGACATATTCATTCTCTGGTCATGGTTTAGTGACAGTTGATATTTCAAGGGTCAAGATACTTCTTATGACATAAGGTTGTGATGGTGAATATTTAATAAAAGTTATTTTGATTTTTTGGTAGATTGACTTTTAGACACATTCATTCACTTCCTTTCTAAAGTCTTCTGTACTGGAGGCCAAGATAATCTTGTAAGTATAAGTTGCTTTGATCAACTTTGGAGTTAAAATAAATTCACACAAAATCAGAAATTGCATTCTATATATTCAAAACGTTTATGGTGAAGCTATTTTGGTTTTTAGAGATGACTTACTTTCCCTTCTATGTATGCCCCATTGATTTTTATTTGGGGTTTAGCTTGTACTGTAGTTAATCAAACTTAAGTTCTATTTCTAAAGGACTTGATGAGACAGCAAAATTGTCCAAAGAGAAGAAGAAATCATGAGATGTCATGGTCTTTTTATTTCCAGTTGAAGGATATAGGTTAGGTAGAGGTCAGCTGGATGAAGTAACACTTCTAAGGTAAAATGGAGAATTGTATTGAGAATATATTTTATCTTTTAAACCTTCCAAGACTGACATAATCATTTAATAATGATTAAATGGAAATATCAATACATGATAATTGTAATATATTAAATGATCAAATAAATACAAGAGAGGGTATGTAAAGAGGTTTTGAGTCATGCATCCTGATTTCTAACCTGAGTTTCAGGTGCTCAGTAATCAATTCATCTCTCCTAACTTCAATTTAGTTATCTGTAGCACTAGAGTTGATTTTCAATATACTCATAATATATATAAAATATTTAACAAATTTCATTCACAATTCTATGATGCATTATTTTAACTAGACATTTCATTTGACAGAACCTTTTATTTCAAGACCCATAGAATGACATTTTGCTGTTTTCCTAAAATGATATCTCATTAAAATGTTTCAACAAACTGCAAAGAGATTTAGTTACAGAGAAATCTTTGTTGAGTCTTCAATGGTATCTCAAGTATTTTTTATTGTTCAAAACATACAAAATGGAAATGACTAAAGCACATTGAAAATCCTTTAATCATTGTCATTAAGAAAGTATGAGATAGAAATTTTTTGTTACAAGAGATCATGATGAGCTCAGGAGAGAGTATCAGCTCTTAGTGAAAGTTTCTAGTACAATTGTACCATACTATATCATGCTACATGTTTTATGTATGATATATATGTATATATCATGGTATATATTTTATATGGTAGATGTGTTTTGTAGCCATTCTTGGAAGATAAACTTTTTTTTATTAAAAATTATGTTCTGTATGATAAAAGATAATAATTCATTAAGCATTAAGTTTCTCTAGAATATATTTTAATATATTATTAATTAATTTTAAATAAAAACTGAATGCAAAGACTAATATGATTAAACCTCACCTATCTCATCTGGCTAACCTTTCTCTGGTAGTAATGAGATGCCACATTACATTGCTTACGTTTGAAGATCCAAGGAGTATTATGGGAATGCTCTTCGGTGAATTTATTAAACACATTATCTAGAAGTTACAAACTGAGAGGAGTCCTGCACAGTATTTGTTTGAGGCAATGTTTTCCCATTTATAGCATAATATTTTGCATAATTTGCATGTGAGAAACAAGTTTGTAGGAACCTTTACTGTTTAGATGATAATTCAGCTGGAAGCAAGGAGAAAATTGAAATTCCATTCAACAAAGTATTGAAAGTAAATTTAGGGCAAGAAGAAATGGGTTTAAGCCCTTGCTCTATAATTTATACCCAGGAAATACTGGATAAACTATTTCACTTTTCCAGGTCTTTATTTCCTTCCTGGAGATAGCATAAAATGTCTAATACTTATCTATAGCCTTCATAAACATCAGGTATGCTAACATCAATAAGATAGTAAATAAGGTAGTAAAACAATGAATAATAATCATTGATGTAAATTTTCCATATATATATATGTTTTAATTACTGTGCATGCAGCAGAAACATGAGATGGTTTCTCAATTCATGATAAATTAGAATGAGAAAAAAATCTAAAATCTCTTGGGGATTTATCAAAGAATGATTTCTCCAATCAGATTTGAACTGTGTGGGCTCCTAGCACAATAGTGGTCAGTTATTATAGTCTATCAAGAAATAGTTAGATGCAGGTGACATCCCCTTAACCAAAAGAATGTAGGACACAGGCTTTGTCAAGACATGCTTTGATCTCTGCAAATTTCTGCTTTAATTTTTTAGTTATGAGTTGATTAGCGATTTATTTGCAGTAAGCCGTTCTCTATAAATCCTAGATGATTGGCACTTTGCTTTTATTTTTTGGAAATCTTAAACCAGCAGACAAATGTTTGATGTTTGTCATAAATTACATATATCTATGCTATCCACATGTAATATGCACAATTATTAATAATGTGTAACATATCATGAACTTAAAATCATGATCCTATTTTTTCAGTGTGCATAATAAGCTGTAGAACCAAGTCTTCATCCTGATATTTTTGACCAGTATTGCTGAACAAAAGAGATGTGAATGGCCACAGTAAAGTCAGTAGGTTACAGTAACATGTGAGTCCTGGGTTCCTGGATGCTGTTCTGTCCTTCTGATGCCCAGAATGAGGAGATGATTAGCTGATGTTTCCAATAATTAAAGCTATACCCGGATGGCTTTTCTAAAAGATGAGAGCATCCACATCAAAATCTGAATCCTCTTAATTGTCACAACCTCATAGAATTTTTCTAGAAGCTTCCAAATTCTATACTAATTTAAAACAATGGATACTCTTAAATGAGAGTAAGAAAGATCTTTGGAAAACTGAAATCGATTTTGTAGACAGTTTTTCACTTGTACTTTCTCAGCAAATATATTTCTAAGATTTTAAAATGATAATCCAGCATCTGTATGGTACAATCAGTTAATTAATAGAGATATAAAGTGTTCCCACAGCACTATCATTTACAAATAAATCTTGAAAGTAGAGGTAAATCTTTAAATGTTCAAGGAATCAGCAAATAGCGGCATTGAGGCCCAATATTGAGCACATAAGCCAGGAGTATATTTCATAGGAGACAGCTTTTCACTCTAGGTAAGAAATATGCAACTTAACTAATAATGTATGCAGTTCTTGAGGAAATTTTGTCATTTATTCACTTTCTTCTGTCAGAGAGAACAAGATCATAGCCTAAAAGTTGTCTCTCCAGAGATGCTGTGGGGCATTCCCCAGTCTATTCTTGTGTTTATATTTAATGTTTAATGAACAGAAGGTACAGGAACATTCTTGGGTTTGTAAAAGTGTGAGAATATTAATTCTTTTAATATTCTTGTGAAGTTTTGCACTCAGAAAAATTGACGAATCATTGACATTGATTTTGTGTGATGCTTTTCAGCTAATTTGCTGATTATTGCTTCCACATGTAAGGACAGATTAATAATAGATTTAAAAGTATAGATTTTCAAAGGTCATTTCCACATAGAAGAACTCTCATTTGATTAGCAAACAGGAACTGGAAATCACTGACATTCAGCTCCTTTACTTTGGATTTCAAAGAGGTTTCCATCCCTCCCATTCAGTTTTATTCTTTATTTACTTTTTGCTGACTATTCTGAGTGACCCTGGTCATCCTGGCAAAGGCACTGATCTATACAATCCTTCTTCTCATCCTTTGAGCATCTGCTCTGCTTTCTTATCACATTGCTTGTCTCCTCTTCCTTCTTTGACCTTGACCTTTTGGCTCTTTTTATGAAACGTCCCATATGTGTCCTCATTTCCTCCATTGCTTTGGCCAATTGATATTCTAACTACCCTCATCACCTTTAAGGTCCCATTTTCTGGTCATCATCTGATGTCTACTAAGTCCTCCCTTCATTCGTTCACCATATGTGATAGGCTCTGTTTTCTTCTCCATGGAGTCCCCTGATATATTTTATCTCAATTAGTAGTTGAGATCTTCTAAGTTTCATCTGGTTTGCACAGTAGACATTTGTTTACTCTGGGCCAAGGAGTACAAGGTCCAGTGATTGGCACTTATGGATAGTTTAGCTAAGATTTGCTTATGTCTAGAGTAAAGCATGGAACAGTGTTCAGGGGAACAGGATTTGGATTGTAGAGTCAAGGGGGTTATGTGTGACTGTGTAAATAATGAAGAGAAAGAAGGCAAAAACTATGCTGATGGGTAATTCCTGAGATAATTAGGTTTGTGCTAAAGCTAATGGGCACATTGTTGAATCTAATGGGGGGTACGGGATGTCATAATTGCTGCCAATCTCATTGCTCAATTATGCCATGTTTTCTTTCCAAACTAAGTCACAACACCTGTTTGCTCTCTCACCAAACCCTTCTCCTTAAAACTCTTTAGGGAAGTCCAGTCAGTGATCTCACCAGTTAAGTACTGGGCCAATGCCAGGGATAGTCCCTACTTACCCCTGAAGTTGCTACATTACATTTCTGTCTGAATTTCATGCTTTATGCAGATATTTATCTGGTATTTTCTCACTGAGGGTCAGCCTTGCTTTTCTAGAAGGATTTGTCTCATGGGTACAACCTGAGCTATAATCCTCCCAACTTTTAGTGGCCTTTTTTTGAGCAGCTTGAACTTTGTATAGATCCTATTTATTTAACTCCACTAAAATTCTATAATTGACAATCAGAAATCACCCAAATTATACAAAATATAGTGGTACATACCTGTAAGTCCTAGTATTTGAGTGGCTGAAGTAGGAGTAATTTTGAAGTCCTATTGAGCAATACTGTCTCAAGAAACATGGTACATATTAATTGGGTATTAAATGACAGCATTTTGATATAAGTGTGCCTTATATCTGTCAGTCAGATTAAACATATGTGACTCTGCAAACCTTTTTTTTGGTCCAGTTTGCTTTTTCTTTCTCTCTTTTTGAGAAGGAAATAAAGAACATGAAGCTATATGAGTAGTGAATATAGTATCTGGGAAAAACAGAAAGAATATGATCAAAATATATGAAAATGAAAAAATGAAGAACCAAACTAAAGTCAGTAAGCATTGATCTGATAGCAACATCAGACAATGGCATCATAAAACAACAAAAAGAAAGCTACCAGGCAATTTTATTGATAAGAATTGAGGCCAAACTCTCAATAAAATAAGAGTAAGCTAAATCTAACATCATATAAAAAAAGAATATTTACCAGTATCAAGTTGATCTTAGTATTTCTCTCTTCATTTTTCTTCTCTCCCACTACTTACACACACACACTCACACACACACACACACACACACACACACACATACACTTACACATAATCATCATCTTCATCACCACCACCACCAACAACCTCTCTCTCTCTTTATTTCTCTCTGTCTCCACCCAGAACTCTTTATACAAATGAATATATCCTTAATGTATAGAATTTAATAAACGGGATATACCACATTAATGGAATTGTCAAAACAGTTACCAATGTCAGTACATTTAGAAAGACATTTGATAAAATTCAATAATCCTTGATGATAAAAATTTTGGATAAACTATGTATAAGATGAACATTGCTGTCATTAGGGCAACCTGTCTCTAGGGACCTATTCTAGGGAACCTATAAGAATGGGTCCTGAAGAGTTTCTAAATCTGAGTCACGGCATCATATGCTGTATTTATAAAAAGATAAAGAGAAAGGGGCAGTTATGTTCTATTGAGGTGTGGTGAGGTATGGGGGAAGGGGATGTCACAGCATCCCTTCCCTATGAGGGACCAGTCACATGATGTTATAGTACAGAGTAGAGTTTATTCAGGGCATAGGGAGGGGAGTTAAAAGGGTAGTAGAGACAGAGAAAAGCAGAAAGAGAGAGAGTAGAGAAGTAGAGCCTGGCCATGAGTACATGGAGGGGGGGGGGGCGAGGGAATGGGGAAAGGTCAAGGGGACAGAGCAGGAACAAGAAGGCAAGAGAATAAGAGAGCAAGAGAGGGAGGAGGGGGCAAGCAGCCCCTTTTATAGTGAGTCAGGCTTACCTGGCTATTGCCAGGTAACTGTAGAGGAGAGAATACCTGGCTGTTGTCAGGTAACTGTGGGGTGGAGCTTAGACAGAATGCTAACAAACATACTTCAACCTAATATGGGATATTCACAATTTATATCATATTGAATTAGGAAAAAAATTAAAACATTCCCTTTAATATAAGGATCTGGAAAAAGATGTCCATTTTTTGCCACCATTATTTAACTTCCTATCTTAAATTCCAGACAGCAATTAGCAGGTGAAGAAATAAAACAGGGAAGGGGAAGTACAATTGTCAATATTTGCCAAGGTAGTGTAAGACCCCAACTCAATGTATTTCTTAGAACCCTAGAAACAAAGCCCAGCATGGAGTTCTTTGTCCTTTCGCCTACCTTTAGCCTGAGAAATGATGACCACTGAAACTGGCTCATCACAATCTTGACCCACCCTGGCACCTGACTCATTGTGTAAGGGACCAAGAATGTTTGTCAAAGATATAACCCTTCCGTAAGAGATGAGCTGTAATCTATCATTCCCATTCTTAGGATGTTTACTCAGCTTCCCCATTCTATGTGGTTTTATCCTCCCCTTTCTTTGTGGTTCTTTCCTTTAAAAAACCCTGAACTGAAATTGCCGAGGGTCAATCTCCTCTGCCCCTGTGTGGGTTATGAGCTTGGCCTCAGCATGCTGATTCCCGATTAAACCTCTTGCAATATTGCATCAAGAACGGTTTCTCTCAAGTTATTGGGGCATCAGCTCATCCTAGGACTTGAGCGAGGGTCTCCCCGGAACGGGGGTCTTTCAATAGAATGCATCCAATTCCCCAGATCTTCCCACTCAAAAAAAGTGGGGGAGGGGAGAGAACAAATAAATTAATTCAGCATATTTTCAGGATACATAATAAATATACCCAAACTAATAATATTGCTATATACCAATAGTGAACTCCCTTTACAGGGACTTTATATACTTCCTGATTATGTCTACATAAACATATTTTAAAAACTAGAACCTCATGTGCCTTGAACTTGCTACAATGTGCTACATAGCTGACAATGATCTTGTCCTTCTGATCATCTGACCTCAACCTTCTGAGTGCTGGGAATACAGATGTTACCCTACATATTCATCTATGAAGTACTGGATATGGAGGCCAGGGTTTCCACATACTAGTTGAACACCCTTTCAATCACATACTCACCCAAACATTAACTGAAATGGTTACATAATTTTACATACTAACTTTTTATTATGGAAACAATCTTAGTACTTCTATTGACTTGAATACTTTCTAGATTATAGATATCAACCTTTTTAGAAGAATGTTATACTATTTAATTTGTAAGGGGTAGATGTTCTTTTGCTTCTTTTTGTTGAGGCTCAGTCTGTTACTATGTATTGTAGTGCTGAATTCTGTACCCAAAGGTCTAGGCCTATAATTCTCATGTTTCCCAGCCTTTGTTCTGCAAACCTACCTCCTTAATTTAAAACTTAAAGTTTGGTCTCTTGGTGTGTATTCTAATGCTAAATACTGACCCTGCTTGCCTGAGGGATGAGGTGGTACTCAAAGAGACCAAGTAATCCTGTGTAACCTTGCTCCCCAAGTTATCCCTAAAACAAATGAAGGGAGAAAAAAGGTGGAGAAAAGATGCCATGATGTAAGTGAATCATGAAAATCTGGCCATGAGGGCTGGCTGATTGGAGTAAGAGCAGTCCAAGCAGTCCATGACAAATTATATCTTAGGGTTAGTGATAGGGAAGTAGGCAAAGTAGCTTAGAGGGTAGATATCTGCCCAGTTCTAATGCTTATCATAAGTATAAAAATTTCATGTCTTTTATCTGAGAACTGAATGATCAAAGGAAGGGTAGAAACCCCTGACTGAGACTAAATATTTACTATGTCTTTCTTATAAATTGTGGTGATAAAAAGTATGCTCTTCTATGGGTCTCTCTCCTCATGAACTTCAGCATTGTAAATGATTCTCTTTAAGTGCAGAATCTTGGATCAATGGAAAAAAACAGTTCCTATAGCTTGGGTTCTTCTCCTCATCTTTCTTGAAGTCAAATGGTCCATACACATGCACATGTCATTTGTTTTACTTTTACAATATACTCTCCTTGAATGGATTTGGAACAGGGCTTTTGTAAGACTCTGGTGAGCCTTAGCTTACCTGGGACTCCCAGGAGCCAGGAATTGATACAAAAATGCAAGAACTTATTGTTCCAATGTGTTGAGGTCACTCTACACATGTGAGAGAATGATCCCACGAAGCACATTTGGCAAGTATTTATACAGTTCAGAGCAGCAGCCATTAGGCACAGTGTGATTGGTAGAACGGTGTGACTTTTAAACCGATTGGTCTTTAGGGAATGAGGTGGCAAGGTCTTCCCTTGTCTATAGGTGGCCAACAGCCTAGGAATGTGTCTGCTCTGGGCATCCCCAACCCACAGGTGGCTGATGGTGGTCGGTCCACATCCCCCACCACACCCCCCACCCCTGTTTGAGGAGAGTAATTATGGGGAGAGGTGCCTAAGTGCTTCAGGACCTTTCTCTTCCAGGAAGGGAGGGGTCTGGTAGAATTTTCTAAATGTCCTGAGGTGACCTCTTCACCTTCAACATCAGAACCACCTGGATAATTCAAGTTACTTAGCAATTGGACCAGCTTGCATGATGGTCAGAGGCAAAGATGCTTAGAGTGTGAAACAGAGAGAAATGGACAGGCAGAGAAATGTAGGAATGGAAGCAGGCAGAGGGTGAGAATTAGGGACAGGAAGGTGAGAAAAGAAGGAGGAGAAACAGTACGTCTCACCAACTTTTGTTTTTAAACTTTGTCTTCCATAAGACATAGAGGAAGGAAAATGAGTGGCGTCAAGGCTTTTGCATATAAACATGGTTCTTGCTTATAATGAATCCTGCATGTGTTCTCTGTGTATCTAAGTCCAAATACCTTGCATCTTATCTGCTCTAAGTTCTTGCTGTGAACCAATTTTGTCTGAGTACTTAGCAAGTTGCCAAGGCTCATTACCAGTTATTATCATACAAAATCAACAATGAAGACAGTTTGCTGAATAATATTGAAACATTATCATCAGGATTTGTAATTTGTAGCATTTAATTAAATCCACTGGTTGGTTCAAATTAGTAGTCAGCATTTAAAAGAATTGTCTAATAATAAGAATCATTGACAGTGACAAAGATCTAAACAATGGTTATTACTTGCAAAAGCATCTGTGTAAAATATATATCTCCCAAGAAATTAATCTTAGTGTTTCCTTTAAAAACTTGAATGTGCAAATAAAATACACAAATTATTATTTATTACATTGTTATGATAATTTAATGTTTTAAATCTAAATTCTATTAGTTTTACAATTTTGCTTATAACATTGTTCATGTATTTAAGCTATGAAATACTTGTAAGGACTTTATAGTTAACTTTAATATTATTCCAAATACAGATAACATTAGGAAAAAAATAAATATTATTTAGTTATTGAATATGTTTTCCCAAGAATTTCTACTTACTATTCAAACTTGAAGAATATCGAATTAAACAGTCTAGTTTTCAGTTTAAATAAAATGCTTGTTCTTGAATCATTTTAATTAAAAAAATTGTTCTATTTTCAACTTTACCTAATGTATTTTGTGTTTCTTATTATGTGGTAGGCTTTCTTGAAAGTAAAATAGATTTTTATTAATTTTGTTTTAAAGAGTTAAAAAGGTTCTTCCTATTAGGCCTTTTGTCCCTCCATCCCTCTGTCTGCTTGTCCCTCTGTCCATCTATCTTTCCCTTTGCTGTCTCTTTCTTCCACTTTTTGACCAGTCTGCATTATTTAAGTAGACTTTTTTTCCCTAAAATTCCAGAGGTAGTTGATCAGTGCTACTGGTCTGATACAGTTCTGAGATCAGTGAGGTAAAAATTGTGGACTTAGATTAGAGAGCTGGGAAATCTCTGTTCATGGATTCTTGCTGCTCACCAGAGTTGGCAGCCTCTGAGAGATATTGTAGAAGGGTTCACAAGGACAGTATGCATATAAAACCATATCAATTATGAGTAAAATGATTCAATTTAGTAGACCAAAAGCTGTCTTTTCAGTTCAGGATACTGCTGGGTTTTCATAGGAATCTGATGTAAATAGCACAAATAAAATCTAAATATAATGGAAAATTTAGAAACAGCCAAATAATATTTTCCTTTTCAGTTTTTCCAAAGCCAGCTGATAAATATTAATTTAAAATATGTTAACAGCTGGAGAAAGTTGCTGGATAGTAACACTGATGCTACAAATATGGCTCAAATTGTTGTCTTTATTGATGACAAGGATAATGTCATTGAAGGAATGGCTTTAGTCCTTGAAATATGCGTTAATCAAGAGATTATATAAGGTATTAAGAGCAAGTTTACAGTGATTTTCTTTGTACATCAACAATCTTCTGGTATAGTTATTAATGATGACCTAATTTGGTTGCTTGCAAAATAAATCGAAGGCAATGTAGGTGACACCTCAAACTCATGTTTCAATAAAGTGTCATTGCATACTGTATTCAGAAAACTTACCCATGAGATCACTAGAAAGGTGTCATTCAAATCAGTGTTGAGACTATGAATTTTGTTAGGGATTAAATCCAGCTTCAGGAATTCTTTAAGGTCTCTCACTACCTATGGCATCATTTTTTTGTTTGTTTGTTTTACAACTAAGAATGCTAAGTCAAAACCGAATGTTGAAACTATTCAATAATTTGCACATAGCTATTAAGTCATTTGTGATACCGCAGAAGTTATATTTGCCAGAATTTGACAATAAACACTCATTTACAGGTTAGAATTTTAAATGGAGTTAGCTGCTTTGATAAGTGAGTTAAACGTACACCTTAAGGTGAAAACTAATTATTAATCAAAGTTTCCAATCATAATAGCATTCCAAATGAAAGTTGAATTATAGCAAGCTGAAATTAAGGAGATGAATTTTATATATTATGACATGTTGGCCAAACGCAGTCCTGTGAACAAGAAAAAAGAAGTTGCCTTGCTTTTTAAAATCTGATTCAAGAGTTTGAAAACAGATTTCAAGATTTCTGAAAAATCAGCGGTATATTTACAAATTTGTGACTCCACTTCCTGTTGGTAAATACATTACTGACTAATTTTTGAATGAGTTCATAAATAAATAATTCCATATAGAACAATGGTATAAATAGAAGTTTTATGCATAAGTATATGAAGCTTCAGTGAACTGATATTTTACAAAGAGGCTAAAAATACAATCCGAAGAAAAGATACAACCTTTGACAAACACTACTGAGAAAACTGAGTGTCCACATGTAAAGGAATGAAATTAGACCTCTATCAGCCTGACAAAAATCAAGTAAAAGTGAAACAAAAGCCTCGCTGTAAATATGAAATGATGAATCTCCTAGAAGAAACATAAGGAGTACCTTACAAGGCATAGCTGCAGGAAGAGACTTTCTGGATATAACTGTAAGCATTCAGCAATTGTCGAAATGGGACCTCATAGGACTGAAAACTTTCCATACAGAATAGGCAATGATCAAGCAAACAGGAAACCCACAGTGTGGGAGAGTCTTTTCCAACTATACAGCTGAAAATGCCCAGCATATACAAAGCATATGCAAAACATAAGCAAAAGTATATATATATATATATATATATATATATATATATATATATATATATACACACACATGCAGCATATACAAAGAACTCAAAACACAAAGAGTCAAGAAAGCCAACAAACCAATGTAGAAATAGGTTCTGACATCAAAAGAAAAATTTAAAAATGTCCAAGATATATCTTTTAAACTACTGAGTGTCCTTAGCAATTAGGGGCATAAAAATTAAAGATACTTTGAAATTTCATCTTCTTAATTCTTTATCAGTTTGCTAAACTGCCATGAGTTCTCTTGGAGAACAATAGGAGACAACTATATAGATTTGCTTGTGTCTATGTTTTGGGTTTTTTTTCCTATGAAACTAACAGAACAAGTAATACTGTAGGAGGTTGAGAATCTATTTCACTACTGAGGTCCTCAAAAATGTCAGCTAGAAGAATGAATCAACATGGATCAAAACTCCTGCCTTGCCATTCTATATCTTCTATATGGTTGCAAATTCATGGACTTCTTCCATTACCATAGGCACTGCTACCTGCCCCCTGTGATTTTAAGATCACTGCTATTTTCACTAAGAGTAGAATGTCCAACTCTCCTTTAGTATCTTTGGTTCATAGGTGTTAAAGACACAGATCTTTTTCAGAGATGAATCCCATCCTACCAAACTATTCTGTTTTCCATTGTGGAAGGAAATGCTCTTTAGTCCCTGCTGCAAATGTAGTTATAGTGTTGATCTACTCCACTATCCCACTTGCCTCTGAAGTTTTTCTCTCTGGGACAGAGAAGAACAGACAACACAGACTTATACTGTTGACTCCAGATGAGCCTAGATTCCAGAAAATTGTGGGAGTCTATCTTGGGAGCTAGATGTCGAATAATTTACCTTATTGATTAATTTTTCTTGAACTGATCTCAATATTAATATCATGGATATAACTTCTTTAAAATCTGTTTTTGAACATATTGTTCTACTCCATCTACTGATGCAAATAGTCAGTACTGATGCACTTCTTTGATGTAGTCCCTATCTACACTTGGAGATACCTTAAAATTCTCCTTCTGGCTATGAAATCACTAAATTCTGGTTGGGGTCACTCTTGGGAAACTTGAGAATGTCCTCCATAGAACAATGTTCATGAAGAAACTGAAAAATCACATTTTTTTTTTTACAGGCTAGAGGGATTGTTTCACCTTCAAGGAAGACTTAAAAGAATTTGCCTATTTCTTTTAAGCGTCTTATGTCAAGTTTCACAGGTCTACTATTAACAGCTAGTGCTATAACATCTCCACTATAAAGAACTGAGGCCTGTGTTGGTTAGTTCTTTTTGTCAAGTTGACACAAGCTAGAATCAGGTATGAAGATGCAACCTCAGTTAAAATAGCACCTACAACATACTGGCCTGTATAAATGTTCATGGAACATTTTCTTCATTAGTGGTTGATGTGACAGAGCCTAGTCCACTGTGCTGGTGCCACCCCTGGACACGTGACTGTAGATTATATACGAAAGCACTCTGTACTAGCTGAAAGCAAGCTAGGAAGGATATTTCTTTCTAGACTTTGTTTAAGCTCCTACACTGATTTCCTTCCCTAACTTCTCTAAATGATGTTATGATGGGTTGGGGAAACTTAAGCCAAATAAGCCCTTTCCTCCCCAAGCTGCTTTAGGTTAGAAGTGAAAAACAAACCTAAACCCTAACTTGACTAACCAGAACCTGCTATGATCATGTATTTACTCATGTTGAAACTTGATTACCAGCTGTCTTTGTCCTGCAATTTTAAGTCAAGACTTGCACACACGGCTGATTTTTTTTTTTCTTTTCCCTTCCTTGAGTAGAAAATTGAAGGAATAAAGCCTAACAATTTATTTTTCTGAATTCCTTAAGTTGTGTAGAATCTTCATCACTTTAACAAGGGAGTGCTCTACACACACACACACACACACACACACACACACACACACACATGCACACACACCATCTACCAAAGCTGTGGTAGACCCAAAACTTTCTCCAAGGTCCTGATAAAGGGACAAAGGGAATTTTAGTTTTATATCCTTGGAACAGACTTGGAAAAACCACTCTGATGTCAAAGACAATGCCACAGAGGAGTCCAAATTTCTGTTCCTGGACGCTAGGCTCATCCTCTGTGCTGTAGTTTTCAGTTCTGGGGCAGCTGTGTCTGTGTATTCTGTGTTCTTTTTGCCAAAATTATCTGACTCAGTTCTTTAGTAATAGATCTGGGCCATTTTCCCCTGTAAATAGTATATTACATAGTGTACTTCTGTTATTTTTCATTAATTAATTTACTTTATATCAAAATCACAGCTTCCCCTCTGCTCCTCTAGTCTCTCTCTCTATCCTCCCCTCCCCACAGTCTCCCTTCCCTTTCTCCTCAGAGAAGGGGAGGCCTCCCATGGATATCAACCCCTCTTGGCATGTCAAGTTGCAGTAGGACGAGGTGTATCTTCCTCTTTTAAGGCTAAACAAGACAGCCCAGGAACAAGAAAGAAATCCAAAGGCAGGCTGCAGAGTCAGTCCCTGCTCCTCTTCTTAGTGGTGCCACATGACAACCAAGCTGCACATCTCTTACATATATGTAAGGGACCTAGGTCCATTCCGTGAGTGGTCTCTGGCTGTTGATCCAGTCTCAGGGACATGAGTTAGTTCATTCTGTAGGTTCCTTGACCTCTCTGGCTCCTTCAGTCCTTCTGCTCCTTTTCCACAAGATTCCCTGAGCTTTTCCTACTGTTTGACTGTGGGTCTCTGCATCTATTTCCACATGGGTAAAGTTTCTCAGATCACAGTAATCCTAGTCTCCTCTCAGCAAGTACAGCAGAATATTATTAACAGTGGCAGGGATGGACTCTCTCTCTCTCATGGCATGGGTCTCAAGTTAGTCCACTCATTGGCTGGCTATTCCTTCAATTTCTGCTCTCTCTTTATCCTTGCACATCATGCAGGAAAATCGTGGGTCAAATATTTTGGGGCTGGACAGTTGATGTCCCCATCCCTCCACTGGATATCTTGCCTGGTTACAGAAGGTAGACATTTCAAGCTTTGTATTCCCTATTTCCAGGAGTCTTAGCTAGGGTCATCCTCATAGATTCTTGGGCGTTTCCTTTGTCTAAGGTTTCTAGGTCATCTCAGAGATGGCCTCCAAACATTTTCACTTCTCTACCTCTATCCTCCCCACACTTGATCCTTACTGTTCCCCTCAACACCGCTCTTTCATCAAGTTCCCTCCCTCGATATACCCCCAATGTCTATTTCCTTTTCTTTTCTCAGTGAGATTTATGCATCCTCCCTTAGGTCTTCCTTGTTACTCAACTTGTTTGGGTCTATGGACTATAGCATTGTTATCCTGTACTATGTGGCTAGTATCCACTTAGAAGTGAAAACATACCATATGAGTATTTCTGGGTCTGGTTTACTCACTCAGGGTGATCTTTTCTAGTTCCATCTATTTGCTTGCAAATTTCATGATACTATTATTTTTAATAGCTGAGTAATATTCCATTGGGTAAATGTACCACATTTTCTTTATCCAATCCTTGGTTAAGAAATGTCTAAGTTGTTTCGAGTTTCTGGCTATAATGAATAAAGCTCCAATGAATATAATTGAACAAGTGTCCTTGTGGAGCATCTTTTGGGTATATTACCAGGTGAGGTGTAGCTGGGTCTCGTGATATAACTATTGCCAATTTTCTGAGAATCTGCCAAATTGACTTCTGAAATGCTTGTACAAGTTTGCACTCCCACCAGAAATGGGGGAGCGTTCCCTAGACCCCACATTCTTGCTAACAAGTGCTGTCACTTAATCTTTTGATCTTAGCCATTCTAACACCTGTAAGATGGAATCTCAGAGTTATTTTGATTTGCATTTCCCTGATGACTAAAGCTGTTGTACATTTCTTTAAGTGCTTCTCAGGTATTAGAGATTCCTTTGTTCAGAATTCTATGTTTAGAGCTCTGTCCCTCAATTTGGTTTGGGTGATTTGGGTTGTTGATGTCTAATTTCTTTAGTTCTTTATATATTTGGAATATTAGCCCTCGGTTAGATATAGGGTTGAAGAAGATCTTTTCCCATTCTGTCGTCTGCTGTCTGTCCCGTAGGCACTGACTTTTGCCTTACAGAAGCTTTTCAGTTTCATGAGATCCCATTTATTAACTGTGGATCTTAGTGCCTTAGTTGGTGTTGTTCTGGTCTGTGGATCTTAGTGCCTTAGTTGGTGTTGTTCTGGTCTGTGGATCTTAGTGCCTTAGTTGGTGTTGTTCTGGTCCGGAAGTTGTCTCCTCTATCAAAGTAAGCCTTTTCCGCACTTTCTCTTCTATCGGGTTCAGTGTATCTGCTTTTGTGTTAAGTTCTTTAATGTACTTGAGCTTAAGTTTTATACAGGGTGATAAATATGAATACATTTGCATTCTTCTGCTTGTGACATTCAGTTAGACCAGCACCATTATTGAAGATGCTTTCTTTTTTTTTCCACTGTGTAGTTCTGGCTTCTTTGTGACATATCAATTTTCTGTAGGTATATGGATTTACTTCTGGGAAAGTGTACATCTTAACTTTTTTCATATAAGATAAAAACAATGCAAGATGTTGTAACCACAGCTTTTAACTTCCCTATCTGTATCTTCTCTACCTTTCATATCCCCTCTCATTTCTCAGTCCATTATTAGCTAGTCTTCTCCAACATCACTGGGTAGGGAAAGTCACATGTATGCTATGAGATATGAGACTATTCCTGATACCAATATCTACATCCCCAAGAGGTCCTGAGGTACACTGAAACAACTTTTGGGAAACTAGACCAAAAATGATAATTAGGATATGTATTATCAGGCAGCCAAGAAGCAAAGTTTGAGGCTCCAGTGACTGGCAATGGTAGGAGGTATTACTATCATTGAACATGAATCACAGGAAGAGTTCATTCAACTGCCTGAGAGATCAAGGCTTGGAGGAAGGACCCAATAAGAGCTGAAACCAGGGGTTCATAATGGTCGGCAATATTCTGGGCATGGGAAAAGGTGTAACTAAACCAATGGCAAACCTGAGTTTTCTCTTTGTCCTCTGTCTGATTCCATGCTTACCTTTTCATTAGCTCAGTAAGTACAGCCTGCATGGGTAGATTATCCAACATACACAGAATAAAGCAGAAGTTGTGTCTTCAACTGGGAAGAGTAGAAGACTGCAGTTGAGAAGGACTTGATTTTTGGAGGTGATAAGAGTTGTCTGTGTAATAAAAGTGACTTCACGGAGAGTATCTGTATTCAGGAGCACTCTTCTCTGTTCTTATTTCTTAAGATGGAAAATGTATTTTTTTTCTCAGTGTTAATAGATCAATCCAGCTAGCTATTTCCAAACCACATCCCAGTCTAGTATGTTAGACATTCTTTCATGTGGGACTCATAATCCCCAGGAAAATCAGTTGATCTGACTAGAAACTTTTAAAGTGTCTTTAAGAGTCCTGACAGTGAAGGTGATTATGTGCGGTTGTAGTGCGGGGATTTCTCTAGAGAGACGGTTGCTACTCCATCTCAGGCAAGATAACCTGTTAGAGTTGTGAACTAGAAGAAAATGAAGGTGAGCATTGCTTGAAAGCAAGATTAATTTCTAATGTGTGTGGCAGGAGAAAAGTGGAATGGTTTCTGAGACCCTAGATGAAGAGTAATCAGCTCTGAGTATTTCTCCTCACACAATTCAGTTACAATACTTCACACATCACATCTGATTTTGAATGTGTGAGGTACGGTAACTGGCACACATTTGGGGGATGGAATAAAGGAAATAATAAGCAATGAAATGAAAGAGTAGAAGCCCTGCTATTCAAATACCTCACTATTTAAAAGAAAAATAAAACAACAGAGAAAATAGAAATTTTGGTTTCATCCTGGATATAATGTGGCCTTAAACCTCAAGAATAATGAAAGTGTAGTTCTTAATGTATGGGATGGTGCAATAGAGACAACAGGGAAAATTATCGAATGCATGTGAAAAGATGATGAAGGATGAGCTGTCCAATGTAAGAGATGTAACTTCCCTAGGCTCTGGAAGTTGAAAATATGATTACATCATCATGGCTCAGAGACCTCTGACACCATGTCAGATGGTCAACAGCAGTCTCATGTTGGATCATTATGCCTGTGACCTTCACATCCATTCTTATTATTGTGACCGTTTAGGATGATCTCACATCATAATAAGAAGGATGAGCACATCTAGTAAGATATGTTGTAAAAGAGATATACAAACACATTACACTCACCTATCTTTCCTTACAGAGCATCCATTAGTTTATTCTCTATCTCGTGTCTGTGTCTGTGTCTGTGTCTGTGTCTGTGTCTGTGTCTGTGTCTGTGTCTGT
>NC_034598.1:20211064-20216627 GCF_900095145.1 Mus pahari
GATTGCTATAGACATCCAGTGAGATTGCAAAGTTAGTTCTGTGGGGTTGCATTTTTACACGGTGGTGGTTTTTTTTTTTTTTTTTTTTTTTTTTTGTGGCTGCGGTGTCAATCTCTATTGCTTGCCCCAGAATATCTCTATTGGTGTAGCTGCTTTAAACAGAAAGGAGCCTGTGTTGGAGTCAATGTAGTTCACATTGCAATGTTGTGAGAAAAAGCATGCAAACTTGGAGCCTGGTTAACCAAGGACTGAGTTTTGCATCTTCTCTTTAAAGATGCAGGCTACAGAACACATCTTTATTGTCTATGAGCCTTACTTTTCTGTGATACAGAATTATTAAAACTTATTACAATTGTCATGGCTTGAGTAGAAATAGCTCCAGAAGTTAATGTTTTGACTGCTTATACTCCCAGCTTGTGTGTTTTTCCATTTCAAAACCTGTGTATTCTTGAGGTGATTGTTTTTCCTCTCAGAAGTAGGCTGGCAAGAGTAAGCCATTTAAGGATCTGCCTGTCTCTGGTTCTGGCCGCTCTTTGTGTTTCCTCGTTGGCCACCATAAGAGGAAGTCTCTGACCACACTCTTACTGTTGTCATGGACTGAAACTTCTAGAAATCATGAGCCAAAATACACTCTCCTGCCCTAATGTTGTTTCTGCCATGCGTTTCATCTCTAGTGATGTTCCGAAGACGGGGGACATCTGCCATGTACAATGAATAGGAGATTCAGTAAGTACAAGGTCTTGCCATTCTTCATTTTTCCTAAATGTCTTATTTGTTTAGAGCAGCACAGGGGAGCCTGTATGATGAAGAGGTGGAGCTTGGCAGGGTAGGCTTTGCCACTGTGAGTATGCCGTTGCTTAGTGGCTACTTCATTTTTCTTCCCAGGATGGACTGATTCAGCGTCCCTGCGAGGCTAACTTCTTCCCTAGTAAATGAAAAATCTGAATCGGAAGCCAGGTAGCATTGTGCCTTAAAGCATGATCTTAAATGGGTTTCTCTTTCTTGTTTAAAAGAAAGTCAGGGAAGATTTATTATAATTGTTCTCAGGAGATTTCTTCCAAAAATGCTTCCCCTTCAAGGTAGCTGCAAAATTACTACTGAGTACTACTTTGGAGATGTGGGAAATGGCAGTAAAGTCATTCTTTTGGGGTGTGATAGGGAATTTCGGGATAGTTTGACGATTCTCAAAGTTAGTTTAAAATGCCACAATTGATTAAGTTAAGATCCACATGTGAAGACCTAGAAAACAATTCATATTTTTTCAATAAAAGGAACCAATTACCAAAAAAAAAAAGAGAGAGAGATATAGTGGGAAGCTGATAAGGAAGCCAAATTCTATTAGGTAGCTCCATAGTGAAATCTGTCAGGTCAGTGTCTGCCTAATAGATAATTGCATTGGTATTTATTTAAATTACTTTCATATACTACGCTTGGCTCAGATAGCAATTCTTAATTTGATTCAGATAACATTAATAAGTTTTTCTCTTTCTCTTTGACATTTTATAAATCTTTGAAAGTGATTTTTGGTGGAAGTTACTGGGGATAAAAAGGAAGCCCATTAGTTTAGCTTTGTCTGCTTGCTCTTCCCATTTGAAGGCTCTAGGTTTTTAAGTAGTACAAAACCTTGGAACTTCTCTGCTTGCTGCAATCTTCCTTAAATTCTGTCAGCTGCTTAGCCTTCAGTGAGAAGGATTCCTACAGACACGGATTTCCTTGCACTGGTCTTCTCTTCGAAGTATAAGATAGAGTGATGGATGAGCAAATAAATGCTAGGCCATGGATGTTCTCCTAATTGGTTTGATCAGTTATTTCTTTTCTGAATATTACATCCAATTAGATCCTGAGTCGGCATTGCAATTTCTATGCTCTGCTCCTGGTTGCTCAATTTTGTCAATATCAGATGTTGTACAAGTCTCTTAAAACGTCTGAATTTCATTGCCTTTATGTACACCTACAGTAAGATCAACCCCAGTGTGCACTGGAAATGGTTAATTTAATTTTTCTAGGATAAGGCTCTTTCGCTATTTCCATTTAATTAGCTTTCTTGTACTGAAGAGGCTGAGTTGCTAAAAACAAGCAAAACAACACAACCCCCTTCTCTCTCTCTCTCTCTCTCTCTCTCTCTCTCTCTCTCTCTCTCTCTCTCTCTCACACACACACACACACACACACACACACACACCATATTTCCCAGCCCACTTTGATGTTAAGGGTTTGGAATCAAGTTAGGCTCTGTGACATTGTGAACAGCTTGTTTAAAAGTCACTCGAAGAAACTGATAAGGGACATCGTGTAACTAGTCTTCTTCTAGAAAACAGGTTGTAAGGATGTTGTTCCCCAACAAAATCCCAATGTCCAGCTCATACTAGTAGCTAAGGTGGCCCTGGCCACAGCAGCAGCAAACTTCTTGTTTCCCAAGTGATTGCCATAGCAGAATGCTGTTGGAGTAACAGTATTTTGGGGAGTCTCTTGCAGCTTACCTTCCAGTGGTGAAGAATCAGCAGCCGTCCTTTGGTTTAGTTGTTCGGTATTTGTTGATTAGTTCTTGGGTCCCATCCTGCACTTAGTTCTTTCCAAACTTCAAATACATTGTAATTACATAATTCCTTGTTATAAAACCCATTTTCTTCAAGTCATCCAAAGTGCCACTTATCCACAGGTGGTCTCAAGTCCTGACAAGATGAAAGAGAATTAATCATTTACTTAAATATGATTGGTTTTAATGCAACACGGCATGTGGAATTACTGTGATTGATAAACACGCATGATTTGTTACACCATCTGAGTAGTGGAAATTAACTAAAGCAAACTCTCTAAAATGCTGTGATAAAATATTAAAATAATTGACAAAAGCAACTAAAGGAAGGAAGGAAAGGGTTGTTTTGACTTACAGTTTATGGGCCTGCAGTCCATCTTTGTAGGCACCAGAGCCCCGTATGAGGCAGCCAGTCACTTTGCGTCCACTGTCAAGAAGCAGAGAGTGATAGATACTTGTGTTCAGTTTGTTTCTTTTTTGTATTCAGCCCAGAATACCTGGTATAATGAATGCATCTACAGTTAGATTATGTCTCCTCAACTCAGTTAACCTAAGGGAGAAACTCTCTCACAAACACATTTCCTAAATGACTCTACATCCTTTATGTTGATGAGCATCATCAAACATCACACTCCCCAAAGATGTAAGCATTAGATTAATCTCCTTATAAGTGAAAAATGAATAATTTGGGGGATACTTTACAATAAATTTTTCCATTTATACCTTCGCAGTCAGGTTACGACAAGGTGGATTGGAGATGCAGGAGTATGGTCTTATATTACTCAAGTCTACTTCACATGTAATCTGGGGTCTTCTAATGTAAGGACACTTGGTCCTTTGTGGTTTCTTGGTCTGCATTCCCTATTCCCGATACCAGTTGTTTATAGACTAAAGTTTTCTAAGCACTTCTGAATTCAAAGTCCCTCAAAGTTAGAGTCCTAAGTTATTTCTTAGTTTTCACTTATTTTTCTTATGAGCAAGGTCCTCTGGGAATCTTGAGGTCAGAGGTTTGAAACTCTCAAGGATTGAGCTAGTTCTCAGCATCATTGGGTATGCTGAGATGCAGTCTTGGTATATTTCCTGCAAGACATGAAATTATTCAGACAGAAATGTATGATGATTCTTGAAACATAACAGGAAAGTTTTCTGTGCTAAATCAGCACTCTAGGGTCTAAAGATTGCTGACTTGTGATTGGCCTATCCCAGTATTGTTGGCCATTTAATACAACTGCCTAAAATATTTGTGGCTTTGGATTTGTGGCTGGTATGCAAAGTCAATCACTATTTCTTCTTTATCATTGGAGCAAGTAAGATTTATAATCGCTGTACTGCTCTGATCAAACACAATCAATTTAAAACGGAGGTATGCGTAGGACCATTCTGACCTGATAAGCATTTAGGAGAAAAAAATGTCACTTCTCCATTCTTCTACCTTGGAAATGTGTGGATAATTTATTCTGCCTTATATGAGGAGGCTTTCGATCGTAGTGCAGGGAGAGAGTGGAAAGAACCCTGGAACCCTGCCTAAGGCCCAGGAGCCTTCATATTTGGGAATACAGCAGTACTTTACTCTTCTGGTTCTCTCTATTTTCTTAGCTGTCATGTAATCATGCTAATTCTGATTCAATCTGTCCTTTCTCCTCAAAAAGAGTTTTTTAGTTTGTTTGTTTGTTTGTTTTTAAATCTGGACTTAAGCTCCACTCGTGAATGAAGCAAACCTATACTATGGAACAATACTTTTGACGCTCTTAGATCTTAAATTGTTATCCAGGTGAACCAGGTGACCTGGATAGCAGTGGACTTGATGTGGGGTGGAGGATCACACTTTAAAACGGATGAAATAAATGTTGGACAAGTGTGAAATACTTAGCCCCTTTAACCTCTGTTAATATACTCAGACATGTATTGCCTCCAGGCAAACTTCTGCGATTACTTATATGTCTGTTTATTTGTAATTGTCTCTTTAATACTGTTTGCATTTATATCTGCAATAGTAATGCTGTACCCTAATATCCTGTGGTAACGAATAAAATCTATGTTTTGTGATCATCATAACTTTACATGACATGATATTCATTCTCACCTAAATAGGTCAAGCATACCTATACAGTTAAAGTCAGAGACTCCACTTACCGCATCTGTCCCCATGCAGGAAAGGCTGTGGTCCATGCTGAGCAAACTTAGAAAGGTATCAGGTTTTAGATAAAGGAGAGAGGATGATGGAGAGCATGGGTTTACTTTCTTCCCCAGGCTCCTGTGCTGTGTACCAAAGACATGTAAGAGGTTCCTAGGGAACATGTAGATACCTAAGAAAAGGAGTTAGGCATGCTCTCTGCTGGCTGTAATTCAGAAGTGCCAGGTAAACATCTAGGCAGCTGGGCAGATGGGTCTATACCTCACAGCACCCTGCATAGGCAAAGTAAGAGAGCTGTCATCTGTTCATGGAGATGCGCAGGGGACCTCCAACATCCTGATAGTTAGGGTATCACCTGGACCAAGAATGGCATGTTAAGAATTTCCTTCTGTATCAGTGTGCTAAAGGTAGATTCACAGATTTCATGACTTGGAGAGGCAATTGAGGTAGAAGCTGACAGAGTGAGGGAAAAGGCAATAAAAAAGTTAATAAATCTTTGTAGGATTGTACTAAATGGCTGACTGGAGCCAAATGTGCTTCCTTCTCCTGGTGACTGAGAGGGTGACCTGACAGGACATCAGCAGGACCTTTCTAATCCTCTTCAGATGTTCCCCACTGGAGGCAAGTGGGAAGCCTGTGCCTGCTGGAGGCAGGGCCCTGGATGGCCTGGGAAACCAAATCCAGGGGATGAGAGGAAGTCATGAAACCAAATTGAAACTGACTTTTGTAAGCTACAGTGATTATTAAACCCTTGGGTGAGAATGGTCAGAATGAAAGAGCTAAATTAAATTGCTTGATATCAACTTGGTTAATAGAATACCTGAGGAACAAAAGAATCCTTTTTATGTAAATTTTAATTATTATTTTCTTTATTTACATTTCAAATGCTATCC
>NC_034598.1:20225030-20247792 GCF_900095145.1 Mus pahari
CTGTATTCTATTGCTGATGCTCACATCTATGATTCCTGATTTCTTTCCTAGGTTTTCTATCTCCAGAGTTGTCACATTTTGGGTTTTCTTTATTGCTTCTATTTCCCTTTTTAGGTCTTGGAAGGTTTTGCTCAATTCCATCACCTGTTTGTTTCTGTTCTCCTCTCTCTCTTTAAGGACTTCTACCTTTTTAGAAGTATTCTCCTGTTTTTCTTTAAGGACTTATACCTCTTTAGCAGCAATCTCCTGCATTTCTTTAATAATGCCCTTCTTAAAGTTCTCTACCAGCATCATGAGGTATGCTTTTAAATCTGAGTCTTTCTTTTTGGGTGTGTTGGGGTATTCAGGACTGACTTAGGTTGGAGTGCTAGGTTCTGATGATGGTGAGTGGTCTTGGTTTCTGTTAGTAAGATTCCTACGTTTGGCTTTCACCATCTGGTGATCTCTGGAGTTAGCGTTATAGTTGTCTCTGGTTGGAGCTTGTTCCTCCTGTGATTCTGTTAGCCTCTGTCAGCAGTCCTGGGAGTCCAGCTCTCTCCTGGGTTTCAGTGGTCAGATCATTCTCTGCAGGCAATCTCTCCTCTAGCAGGGAAGGTGCACAGAGGCCTTGCGTTCAGATCTGCCTCCTTGCTGAAGATGTAGGCCCCAAACAGGGCCTGTGCCAGAAGATGTGTTGCCTCTGCAGTTTATTCACTCACCTGCACAGACTAGCCATCGAAGGACCCTGGACACAATATGACTCTCACACCTGCTCTGTCAGACAGGGCCCTCACAGGTGGCCACCTTTCCTCTGGCGAGGAAGGTGCCCAAATTTCTGGAGGGTCTGTCCCAGAAGTTAGGCTTCTTCTGTCTGTCCCAAAGCTGTGTAGCTTCTGCGATCCATACTCTTGCCAGTGCAGACTGGAGCCTAGGCAAACTGGAGGAAAGATGGTTCTCCTTCCAGCTCAGACCTTGAGACTCCTCCTGGGCACATACTCCTCCTCGGGCGGGAAAGGTGTCAGATGTCTGGAGCCAGAAATGGAGTCTGTCCCAGCAGCTGTGTTGCTTCTGCATGCTGTCCTCTCCCCAGCAGTGCACTGGAGCAATGATGGTCCTCCTACAGGTTCAGGCAACGGGTATGGATGAGCCAGGAATCTAATTATCTTCTTTCTATAGTGATTACCAACTTGACATGTTATTTCTTCAGTGTGAACGTGGAAAGCCTTGTATTTTTAGATGGACTTATTTTGTGTCTGTGTTACTACTTACATTCAAAGATTTATATTTTCTTAATTAAGATAAATTTTTATGATGCTTTAAAGTCAGAAGTAATTCTCTCTTTTTCCTGGATACCCATAGAACTTTAGGATAATTTTTATTAATTCACTGAAAATATTGATATGCTTACTGAAATTGAAATAGATCTACAGCTTAATATATGAAAGAATTTATCTTTATATACCTAAGACTTTACCACAGTTTGTATTATTTCCTATGCCTCTGAGTAAAGTCTGGTAAATTTCTTCAGGTAAGCAGGTATTTTAATTTCCTCTAAAGTAGGTTTATTGTTTTTGGCTTTTTTTTTCTGTTTGGTCTTATTTCATTTGAAATATTCTTGATTCATTTTTTAAAATTTTATTGATAAGTCAGTATTTGGCTTAATTATTCAATTTAATGAATCACTTTCTTTTTCTAATAGATTACTAATTGGGTAATTGGTTAGCATCCTTTTCCTTCCCCACTCTGTTCTACTTATTTTTAAGCAGATAAACATTTTAAAATGTGTTTTTACTTTTCTATTTGTTATCATACTTTATTTGCTTATTTAGTTTTACTGTTTTTCTGATTAAGAGTGAATCAATTGTGTTTGTAGAAACATTATCATTTTTTGCCATTAATGCTCATATTTAGAATTAATGTTTATATATACAATGCCTAAGTGTGAGACTAGCTATGAGAGTAAAGACTGATAACTATACTCACTATATTTTAATGAGTTTTTCTCTTAGGAATAAATGTCAAAATTGACCCAATGTGATCTTTTCTGAATGCATGAAAATTATTTTGAGTTTTCTACTTGTACCTAGTTTATAAATTTATTTAAAATTAATAAGGATGCTCATTATTTAGACATACAGCTGTATGTGATTAAGATTATATTAAAATATTGATTTCTTATATATCCTATTTATATCATGGTACAATGAAGATAAGATGGCTGAGGCATTGGTGGTAGAGTAGGTAGCAGAAGTGACCTCCATTGTACAGAAAAATGCAGAAATAAATATATCCTAACTTCTAGATATATCTCATTAAAAACATGGACATCAACACCTTAAACTGTCTGCTACTTGAGGAAAAAAATGACATTCTCCTAGTTCTTTCACAAAACCCTTAAGAAATGAGTCTCCTTGTTACTTGGAGAACAGCTAATTCTGCCTTTTTCTTTCCTTGGAAGAACAATTCCAGCTTAAAGAGAGGACTCCAGACCATACTTTATATTTTCCTTTAAGTGATATAGCCATTAGTTTGAGATTAAATGATTATTTCTGTGTAGAAAATGTGGCAAAAATCCCGTTTTAGGGTAGTAATAGGACATTTATGCAGCATATGCTTGACTATATTTTCAAGTTGACTTGTGTTTTTGAACCAATTCATGTTTTTTTAATTAATTTATTATTATTTTCTTTATTTACATTTCAAATGCTATTCCAAAATTCCCTATACCCCCACCCCGCCCCTGCTCCCCTAACCACCCACACCCACTACTTGGCCCTGGCCTTCCCCTGTGCTGGGTCATATAAAGTTTGCAAGACCAAGGGGCCTCTCTTCCCAATGATGGCTGATTAGGCCATCTTCTGCTACATATGCAGCTAGAGACTCGAGCTCAGGAGGTACTGGTTAGTTCATATTGTTGTTGCACCTACAGGGTTGCAGCCCCCTACAACTCCTTGAGTACGTTCTCTAGCTCCTCCACTGGTGGCCCTGTGTTCCATCAAATAGCTGACTGTGAGCATCCACTTCTGTGTTTGCCAGGCACTGGCATAGCCTCACAAGAGGCCGCTATATCAGGGTCCCTTCAGCAGAATCTTGCTGGCATGTGCATTAGTATCTGGGTTTGGCGATTCATGTTTTAACAAAAAATTAAATGAAGTTCTTCCAATTCAGTTTTGTAGATAGTAGCTCATATTTAAAAATTGTTTTTCATACAATCCTCTACATGTATAGAATTTACATTCTCACTTTTCTTTTTTCGCTACAATTATACCAATGTTTTCTTGTCTATATCTTTTTTTTTTTTAATGACATTTCTGTTATGTGTTAGTTTAAATGAGAATAGTTCCCACAGGCTCTTGTGTTTGGATGCTTGGTCCCTGGCTATTAGAATGGTTTGGGAAGTATTAGGAGCTGTTACCTTGTTGGAAGTGGTGTGGTCCAGTTGGAGGAGGTATGGTGTTGTTGGAGGAGATGTGATCTTGTTGGAGAGGGCCTACAGATTAGGATGCCAAACTTTCAACTACTGTTCCAGCATCATGGCTACCTTCTTCCTGCTTAATGAGTTCTCTTAAGCTGTAAACTAACCCTTAATCAATGCTTTACTTTAAATAAGAGTTTGGTCATGGTTTGCTTTCATAGTACTAGAATGCTAGGATACCATGTTTTCTTTCCTTTTAGCTGAGATTTGTGTAACAAACAATAGTTTAGTCAGCCCCATGTTACTTACTTCAATAGAACATGAAGAGAATGAGCATTCTATAGCTAAAGGTATTTCTATTTAACGAAAATTATACCTGTGGTATATTTCATTGGTAATGTCATCAATATCACTATGATGATAGTGATTACTATGATAAAAAGTGAAGGCAAAAGCTATGTGTATGCAGATCTCTATGCCATTGCACATATATAGAAGACAACTTTGTGCAATTGATTCTCCTTTCCTACACTTCCATATATGTTCCGGGAATTGAACTTAGAGTATCACTAAGCTTGATGACAAGAAAGTTTCCTTGGTAAGTCATCTTCCTGGTCCCGACACAGATATATAAATTTGTCTCTTGGTAATATATTTCTATCAATTTTATGTATCTTCTAAACATTAATTTCTGAAAATAAGCAATAGATATTTTAAATATTTAATGTGACAAAAATAGGCCATCATCTATAACTTAAAATTATAGATAGAAAAGCTATACTCAAAGCAGTCAAAGGCATAGTTCAAATTAAAATTTCAATGGTAAAAATGAACTTAAAAATATTGTGGCATGGCTCTAAAAAAAGTCAACAGAAAATTGTCTAAAAATAATTTATAAAAGGTCCAAGAAACTGAGGAATGTTGGGACAACCTGGAGGGCTGGTCTGCTTTGGTATGTAAAATACATACCTCAGCCCCTTATCTTAGGGTCTGAAAGCAAACAAGGAGAAATGTGGGAACAGAAACACCTTGTTAACTGTTCCAGAAGGAAATATGACTCTGTCTATTTTTGAAGGGTTCTCAGTTTCTTGCCACAGAAGTGCTTTCTTGAAGCAGTCATTGACTTGCTTTTTTAGTCCAAGGAGGTAAAGCAGCTTCCCTGACTTTCATGTTATGGTGTGCTTTATAATCATCCTCTGCATAACTGCCTTTGATATGGGGACTGGTCAGTAAAACTTTCACAGAAGAGTGAAAATTCCTTAGTTATAATGGTGTGAAATCCAATGGTATATCTTTATAAGGTGATTGTGCCTCCTTTTGTTATCAATTGTTGGAATTCACTGAAGAGTTTAAAGGTAGAACTTTTAAATTTTAGTGATACACAGAAAAAAAAAAATCCCCCAACTTCCGATTCTCAACAATATTCCATCAGGGGAATGATGTTTATCATCCTTGTGTTTCATGTTTGATTCCTTCTAAAGTCACCAATAAAAATGACATTAATAGATATGGTCTTAGTAAGTGATCTATTGCACTGAAGAAACACAATGACCAGAACAACACTAATAGAAGAAAGTATTTAATTGGGGGCTTTCTTATGGTTCCAAAGTTTAGTCTATTATCATGTTGGGGAACATGGCAGCATGCAGGCACGTGCTGAGAGCTACATCTTCATCTATAATGAGAGAGAGAGAGAGAGAGAGAGAGAGAGAGAGAGAGAGAGAGAGAGAGAGAGAGAGAGAGAGAGAGAGAGGTATTAGTTTAGGCTTGGCATGAGTTTTGGAAACCTCAATGCCCATTCCTCAGGGACACACTTCCTCCAACATGGCTATATGTCCTAATCCTTCTAATCCTTTCCAAGAGTTCCATTCTGTGGTGACTAGGCAAATATATGAGTCTATGAGGGCCATTATTATTCAAATGGATGCAAATACCTACATTCTTAGATTTAGGTGGCTAAAATACCATATGGATTAGTGCACATTTCTTAACATTTTATTGAAATAAAAGCAAAAATAAAAGAGAAGCAGAAATACCCAAACCCCTATAGCTTGATAAATGAAACAAATTTAACCTACTGCAAATGAGCCATGTGGATACAAGAAAGGACATATTAATCAGCCCTTACTGATTAAGGGGCTGGTATCACTATTAAACTCTGAGATGAATTTCAAAAGCATGCCATGATAGAATGGGTATTTATGCTATTAAGAAATCACAGCAACTGATCTTCATCTTGTCTGAGTGCTACATAGAGGTCAAGTTGAAGTTCTCTGCTGATTAACATCATGACAATTAATAAAGATGATTTAACTTGTCAGTCTAACTTCCCTGAAATCAAGATTACATGGAGCTAGAAGATCCTAATGCTAAACAGTAATGTCCTCTGCTAAAGAAGCAAGAGGTGAGTGGATTAAGACCATTGCTAGTTTGGTCCACCTGCAATCTCTGTTACTAAGGAAGCTGAGGAACATCTCCCATTTGAAATTAGCTATACCCCAATTTGAAAGCAAAATCCCATAGCTCATTTTTCAGCAAACAACCTCAAACATTTTGAATCAATATAGGAACTCTCAGAATCTGGGAAATTTGAAGCTGGTGTCCTCTTATTGTCTAAAATAATTCCCAGTTGTATTTTTAAAGGTGATTTTTCTTGGGATGTAATTTTCTGCTAACATTTGCCCTTATTACCATTGGCACTGTCTAAATTGCCACAGGTTTTGAATTTGGGGGTGAGCATTTGACATCACATATATAAGCAGCTTGCAGTGTATTAATTTGTACTTGTTTCTGTGTTTAAATGACCAAATTAGTGTTTATAGAGCATCTGCTCCAGAGAGCCCTGTTCTAGCTTCTTCCCTAGTTATTCACATCTCATGACTGCTCACTATTTACCGTTTGCAGAGCAATGACTTAGAAGTCACCCTGATTTTCATTTACCCTTGTGACTCATATACAAACATTTAAAAAGTTATTTCTGGCTCTTTCAATTTTCAATAAAAAGTTTGACCACTTCTTGACACCTGTGTTCTCCTACCTTACCTGCTGCAATATCATCCACAGGGTCTCAGCTTCTGTTTGGAATGCTCCACTGTATTTACTGAAGAGAAGCCAGAAGTACAATATTAAAATACAAGTCAGATTTTATCATGTTCTTTCTCAGTGCTCCAAAGATTCCCATTATATGTGTATGAAATTTAAGCCATTAACAAGCTCTCCATGACTCTAATAAATGTGTGGCACAGTCAAGTGTTTAAAAAGGTTTATCTTTTTCATGATATCATGGAATGCTGTTCCAGGATACATCTCCTGCCTTCTTCAAATGCTCATGAGGCAATGTTCTTCCCCAGGGGTTTATAGTCAGGGTTATTTTATTATGTTAATGACAGACAAAGAGAGGGAGAAAAAGCAAGCAAGGGGGAGAGAGAGAGAGCAACAGAGAGACAGAGGCAGATTTTATTCAGTAGCACTACCATTTGCAAGTTGTTCATATTCCTATAAATAATTGCTTAACTATGATCCTATAAGTAACCCTAATTACACTTATTTGTTCACCAAGCTTATGATCATTATTTTTATCTGTCATTCTAGTCCTATCTGGACAAATAAACATTTCTTTAATCCAGCCTGTTTTCTGTTTAAAGGTTTTTGTCATGTCACGTTACATTGACTTCATTCTTGTCAATTCCTAACATTCCGAAGACCTCGTGTGTATGTTTCCACAACACTTTCACCAGATAACATTTCATATCCATTATTCAGTAGTTTGTATGCTGCATCTGCACCCTAATACCTTTAGTACAGCTCCCCATCCTTACCACATACTATATCCTCAGTAAGTCTCTCCATCCTCACTCCCATGCTACACCATTAGCACATCACTACATCTTTACTCCTATGTTAAATCCCCAATACAGCTCCTATCATCACATTCAATAGTTTTCCCAATACTCAACCCTATGCTACACTCTCAGTACAGCTTAGAATTCTTATTCCTCCCCCATGCTACACCCCCAGTACAGCTCTTCAGAGATGCGAATTTTGTCTCTCTCTGTTCTACATCTTGGATCTAACAGAGATCCTGAACTGGTGCTCAGTACCTATGTAATCCGTGAGTGTACAAATTGGGTGAGAAAGATGCTACAGAGGAGGATTTAGCTTAAAGAGCTGCCTACAGCATTAATGAGGAACATTTCCCATGGGTTAGAATCTCGAAAGGAATGAGAAGAGAAAACGGAGGCCACCAGCTTGGAACTGGCAATCTGCTGTTATGGAACTTTAAGCCAAAGAGCCACACCTGTGCAAAAGAACACCCAGTGCTACAAACTGAATGCATATGACTCAATAAGGCATAGCAGAGCATGGCATTTTATTATGTATATTGTGCGGGGCCATCTGTCTCCCTCCTGTTCCTTTTGCCATTCCCCACACTGCCTAATATGGTCTGTGTACATAAATGTTGACTATGACTAATTGATTATTTTTAATATATGCAAGTACAAGTAGAAAATAACACTGAAAAAGAAAACTAAAGTGAAGGCTCTTAAATTACCTTGAGTTACCTGGGACTTAAATTTTCCATGCTGGATAACAAAGATGAATGTGTCCTGGCTTTTGTTTACCTGTTGGGCATTCATCAGAGTAATTTCTTTTGACACAGCACAATATTTCTCAGCTACTTCTAATTAAAAAGAAATTTTGTTGAATTTATTTTATTTTTAATGTTTCATAATATTCACATCTGTGATCCTTAACAATTTTTTTTTAAGAAACTCCATTCCATCCTTTCCTAGACAATCAAGTTTAAAAGAAGTAGATTCTTATGCTGTAAAGAAACATATGCCATAAAGAAACATACTGAAGCCGGGCGTGGTGGTGCACGCCTTTAATCCCAGCACTCAGGAGGCAGAGGCAGGTGGATTTCTGAGTTCGAGGCCAGCCTGGTCTACAAAGTGAGTTCCAAGACAGCCTGGGCTATACAGAGAAACCCTGTCTTGAAAAACCAAAAAAAAAAAAAAAAAAAAGAAACATACTGAAGCACACATCTTTGGGTGTGCTATGCAGGGGTTTTCAAAGTATTAGCTGACAGGGAAAGACCTGTATGTTTTCATCAACACATAGATTGAGGTCCCAGACTGAAAACAAAGGGGAGATGAAGAAAGCCAGTAGCATATGAGCATCTGTCTTTCTGCTTCCTGATTGCAGATACCACAAGCCTACCTGTCACTCCACTGCCATCATGTCTTTCTCTCATAATACACTTTGTTCCCCGCTACGCCACAAGTCAAAATAAATCATTCCTAGTTTGAAAATGCTTCTTGTAAGGTATTTGGTTCCAGCCAACTGAAAACCAAGTAATATAATCATTGATTAAAGAAAAAAAAATATTGGCTTACTGATTTGGTTAGTAATGGATAAACATAATATATAGTCCACAGACTAGAAAGATGACTCAGTGGTTAAGAGCACCGGCTGCTCTTCCAGGGGACCGAGGTTTGATTCCCAGTACCCAAATGCTGACTCTAAACTGTCTATAACTTTAGTCCCAGGGGATGTATTAATATTTTCTGTCCTATGTAGGGACCAGTCACATATATGGAGTATATCCATGCATGCAGACAAACACCTTCATTCATAAACTAATCAAATACATAAAAATGTTTTAAAAGTAATATCACTCCAATTCTCAGGAAGAGTCAGTTGTTCACTTCATCTTCTCAAGCAGCTGAGAATTTAGATTCCAATCGCTGCTTCTGGTATTGGGATCTAACTGTGAGCAAGACTGTCCAGTCCCCCAAAGCCAAAGAACTTAAGGTCCTAAAAAATCCAAACAGTGCAAAAATCAGCAAATGCAGTATTACAGAAAGGAAACATAGATTAGGGGACATTTAACAAGAAGAACTAAGTTAACTAAGTCAACTTAGTTAACATTAACTAAGAACAAATTTGAACCTTCAAGAATGGCCTTCCTGAGGAGCAACACTCAAACCAGACTGGAAAGACTGGCCTATATCCAAAGCCCAGGCAAGGCAAGAAGAGTGACATCCACACATCATCACTGCTGGTGTAGTATGACTTTCAACAAAAGTAAGTCCCTACGGGATATTCTGAGCACTCTGAAAAGTCAGACATACACATTTCCATTTGATATCAGTCAAGCCTTACCCAGGGAAGATGCTGGGCCTCAGGAGTACGGATTTGCCAGATGGATAAGGGGGGAGGCCTCAGGCTTCAGTGGGAACAGCGTGTGCACCATCTGAAGGCTGTAACATGGAAGACAATGTAAACAAGGAGCATGACTCAGCCCCAAGCAAAGTAGACAAGATGCTTGGTGGGAACCAGCTGGCTTTGAGGAAGCCTGCTGGCTGAGGGAGTCTTGTGTTTTTGTCTTCACATCAGGGCCAGTGGACTTTAGAAGGGCAACTGACTGTTTACAAAACAAAAAAGAAAGGATAGGTAGTGTTCAGCACAGTGCTCTGTTTCAAAGGCTGTCTGCAGCTAAGTCCAGATGACAAAGCCTAGCTCTATGAACTAGTGCAATGCCCTGGCTTGGCAGCCTTGCTGGCTGAGCAACAGCCACAGCCACGCGATGGAGAAACAGCTTCATATTCGTGATGACATTGCTACTGGCCTGAACATGGATAAAAAGGAAAATCACATTTTCAAAGTGTTTAAGAGATGGCAAATTATGTTGAGTGTGTATTATATTGTTGTTGTATGTTGGTCAGGTGGTCTTTTTCCAAGCATTAGGAAAAGGCAGACAGCCTTTGAAGAAATATAGTTGTGAAGATAGCTAATAATCTTCATGGACTGGTAAATATTTAATGGGAAATCATTAAAAGACATTTTTCTCACGAATAAATGATCTATCTATCATCTATCTATCTATCTATCTATCTATCTATCTATCTATCTATCTATCTATCTATCATCTATCAACTATCTATCTATCATCTACCTATCTATGTATCTATCATCTGTCTCTACTATTGACAGCGAATTTTATGAACAATGACAGAGAAATCTAGGAAGAGAGATTTATAACTCCAACTTGAATTCTCCAAGGCAGACTTTTTTTTTTTTTAACCGTGATTTTATCTGCTTTAGAAAGACTTGTTATTTCAAAGAAGTGCAATTTTCTCCTTGGTGCCTGGTTTGAGAACATGGATTTACTCGGCTGTCATATGCAATTGCTGCATTTCTACGGCTTTTTAAGTGACAACGGTTTTCATATATGCAGAAGGAAGAAAGTGGGCTTGCCAAATGATGTCTCGGTCCATGTGTTGTTTTTGTTCCTTTAGCTGTATGAAGGCTGCCTTGTCATGGGATGTCTTAATTGTAATAATTCCTTAGAAGAACTCCATGGTGTCTTTTAGGCAGCGCTGCTATTTAAGGCTTTGCTTGTGCCCTCGCCAAACAGATGTGTTTATTTACATGTCTGATCTAATCAGGAGGATAAAAGAGACTCTGCACAGAGTGTTGCACTTCTCCTAATACAAGATGAAAGGGGAGGAGAGATATGCACAGTCAAAATAAGAGTGAAAAAAAAAAAAGCCTGTGGATGTGACTCAAGCTAAGCAGCTGTGTGCTCCCAACTCTGTACTGTCACAGCTGTGTGTGGGCTGACATGAGCAGGAAGGAAGAGTTAGCTGGTGGCACTGGTTTGGGGCCAGTGGTTTTCTCTCCTTCGTGTATCTGAGAATAGATCAATGATTGTCTTTCCTGTACTGACATTTCACTGCCAGGGTTCCTTTGTCCCTGTGTCAGTTCAGATGCAGCTGTGCAGGGTTATGTTCCTGACCAGGCTCTGGGCTTTGACTATGCTTGGACCTCTCTCCTAATATGAACTAAAAGTTTCAAGAGTTGGGAAAGCTTTACAATTATAGAGTGCACAGAAGGCAAAAAGTTCATATTAAATGATACAGTGACCTTGCAGAAATTAAATGAGTGTGGCGCATCCCAGTACCAGTGGAGGGAGGCTCAAAATGCAGGGTAGTTGCAGGGTAGGGTAGAAGTGTATGTGGCAGTAGAAAATAGTGTTGTGTTTTCTTCACTGAAACACATTGGAGGCATCCCAGCTTAAAGTTATCATCCTCTTGATCCTTTTAGTTTATGCTTAATGACACTATACAATAATGGAAATCTTAGGCAGCAAAAAAAGTCTACCAGTCACAGACACATTAATGGCTGTGGAATGAATAATTAATATACATATATATATATATACATATACACATACATATTAAAAGCTTATATATTTGTGATTCTTTTAGTCATTGCTTAGAAAAACAGGTAACACACACAAATGCACACACACACACACACACACACACACACACACACACACACACTTCCCTTGTCACTTGATCCTTAATACTTATTACTATTGAATTCTCTTCTTTAGAAGCCACTGTCCCAGAAAACAACAGTAGATGTCAATCATGAAGTCAGCACAGCTGTTTTGACAAGGTACCAAATAAACTGAGCCACATGCTGCCATAGTTGGCCTGATGCCATTTATCATAAGTTGAGTCTCTCTATCTTACACTCTTGGGGTAGTTATTAGCATCATGGCTTACCCATGTCTTCTTTGTAAAAATTGCTTCTGCACTCCCCTGAGAAATTCCTGAGTGGACAACCCCCTGCTTTCAAGGAAATAAACTTAGTTGACTTAACGTGGAATTCTTCACTATAGACTGAAGATTGTTATCTGCCCCTAAGCAAATTCATGAAATAAAATGATTAGAATCATTTGGTTGAACTCAGAGGAGACTGACACAAGGTTCAGTAGGACCAGAGACATTAGGACAGATCATGGCACAGAACTACTTTTACCCTCTATGTGGTGTACAAGAAAATCAAAGGCCATACATACTAATCGCCTAGTAAGAACTCAGCAACAAAAGCTAAAATGACAAAGATAATATGATAGCATGTGTAGGATGTAAATAGAATAAAGTATTAGAATTTGTCATTTTTTGGAAAGATTGGTTTATTCCAGGTTGTTGTAATGTTAATATAGAAACAAAACAATTCTTTTATCAAACAAGTTCTTACAAGTTTATAAATAACAGCTACAATGATTCCTAAGCCTGAATTCTCAGGCTTAGGCAAATCTGCAAGTAATATGATTGACCATTAAAAGTTAGCAGTATATATATTAAACCAGGTGATTCACTTGGACTTAATTGGATTCTGTCAATTCTCTGTCCAACCATCCTGAAACTACAAAGTGTTGCCAGCCCCTAAACAGGCTGGTGTATGTTTGCTTCCTTAAGCTAAAGTGGTTTGTAGAGTGTTAGGAATAAGGATATGGGGTTGATGATAATAAAATCTTTCTATCTGTGCCTAACCTGTAACTCTGGGCATACTAGAAAAGTATTATGTCTGTCTCTTGAAATCATGAATGTTTTTGAATCTGTATAAATAAAGACATTTTCTGATTGCTACTCAGACAGAGTTACAAAGCATCCCCGTCGCCTGTTCTTTACATTTTCTCTGGAACCTGTTCACTGCTGGGACTGCCCCTTGGCAGAAGAGTGCCAACTCCAGGGTTCATCCCTGTGTGGTTTGGTCTTGCTAATGGAAAATGCACTAGAGTCTACTTTTAAATGGTGGAGTTCCTTAGCATACAATGTTATTTTTTTTTTTTCGTTTTTCTGTTTGGGTTTATATGGGATGTGTGCTTGGTAACAACATAACGGCCATATCCAGCTTCATTCTAAATATATGGTGCTTATTTCAGGTAATCAGACAACTGATCATCCTTTGTGCCACATTTATTACTGCCTTTTGATGAGGCAGAGACAGAAGTTCAAGAGGAGATATAACTTAGGGCTCATATCCCTCTTGTCAAGACAGAAAGGAGTTTGAGAAGTCCAAGTCATTTATGTGCATGGATTTCAAAGGAATTGATGTGTACTCTTTAGCTCTGAAACCCACTGAGAATTGTTCAGGGATGTGTGCATGTTTGCAGAATTTTGAGCATGTCAAAGTTTAAAGAGAAGCCTTCTTTTATTTGATAGGAAGATCCTAATAGACAATGCTGAGGGATGGTACAAAATGTGTATTTTAAAACCCAATTTCCTTCACTAATGCAGAATGTTACCTTTATTTCTTTCTTTCATCATGTGGTCATTAGAAGAGGAAGGAACAAAAGAAGTCCCTGAAGGTGGCAGGGCCAGATGTATTAGCTTCTAGATTGTTCTAAATAGACTGCACACCAGTGTTTATCGTTACAGCCCTGTTAAATGTCTAGCAGTATCATGCATCTATCTGGGTACCTACAGAAAACGTGGGTTTCTGAGATGGATATGTATTAAAATTCATATCTATCCACTGGGTCTGCCTGTGTTTGTGTTTAGCTTAAAGGTGCTTTCAAATGGTCAGTGCTTTCTTCCTAAGCAAAATATTTTACCTGTGAACTGCCTTGATCTCTGGCTAGCTGTTCTGTGTATGAGCTGTGTGGGTTGTTCGTTTGCCAGGAGTAAAGAAGAAATCAAAACCATGATGGTTTCTAGAGAACTGAGCACCAGCATGCTCTCATGTGTGCTTATTTTCAGGGCAGAATTCTTTATTCCTGGAGGCAGGTGTTGCCATTAATTCATAGGAAAAAGTGGCTCATCCATGCTCTGATTTGAAAGGGAAAAGATGATGTTTTTTCATGTTTTGAAAATCTCACGTTAGGCCTGCAGTCATTCCAAATGTCAGCATTTGGTGCAGGGAGTGGTGTGGGCAGTCTGTCTAGGAATATAAAAACCTGACCATGGAGGGAAGTGGAGTATGAACCTCAGTGACTCTATTTCTCATTAAAACTGGCTCTCATCCTATGTAAGAATATTTTTGTTTTCTTCCCTAAAATCGAGCATGTTCACTGCTACAAATTCAAGCTGGAGTGTTTGACCCGAGTATCGTAACGTAATACATTTGGTTGAAACAAAATAGACTCATAGGAATGTCTTCCAGGAAGATTGCACAGCCTGTGGGTCTCACTCAGCACCTTGGGTGATTATTCAGTGGGAGTTCAATGTGGAGAGGGCAGATTAAAGTAGGGCTTTCCCAAGCTGGCTATGAACTTTGTGTGATGTATTGGAGAGGGTAATGAAGTTCTTCAGCTTTGAACTTTTCCATTTAGCTCAGCAATCCTGTTTCATTTCATTTTTCTCTCTATTCAAGAAGAAAATAGATTTCGAAATTAGCCAGGTACTTCTCAGAGATTTCAAAGATCAGGAAAGAGAATTTTGTTTCTATCTCTGCGGTGTGACGTGCAGATTTGGAAAGCAGGAGACTGCTATCTGAATGTGACCATAACTCATTAAACATCATGCTCAGGGCTGATGCTTGGAACACAGCTAAGGAGAAAACTCCCACAGATGCTCTGAATCTGAGAGGCTTTTGAATTAGCTGAATCCCCAGCGAATCTTCATTACCAACTAGAGGAAATTATATGGTATTTTCCTTCTTTGCAAGGCTTGAAAATTTATTGAATTGCTACTAAAAGCTTGCAGAAGGTAAGAAGCCTTCCCAGAGACAATTATGCAGCATTTTGGTTGGTGAATTTGCTGAATGTTTTCCCCTGTGTGGTAGGGTTTTAAATGAAACTAAAAACATGTTAAAATAGACTCCCCTGTCCTCATCTACAGCAAGCCCAGACTCTCAGGGTTGGAGACATGGCAGCTGAATATACATGCCTCAGAGTATACAATGTCTGCAATGTGACATGTGGTCCAAAGCCAGAAGAGGATGGCTCAGGATGAAGCAAGGCAAGCAAAGCAGCTGTTTAGTGGCCAGGCTACTACCATTTGCCTTGGCTCTGTTTCCTTTTGCCACATTCATTTGTTATTGTCCTCTCCCTGAGTGATGATTCACCAGTTCTCTGTGTTATAAAGGATGAAATGTGCCTAGGGGTTGACCCAGAAAAAAAATCCTCTGAGCCAATCCCACTGAGTCAATTAATATATGCTTTCTTCTTTGCACTGCATTCTTTTAAACTAATGTACTTAGAAACTGACTTTTGTTGTCCTTCCTGATACTGTTGCTAACCTGTCACTGAAGTTGCTCTTAGAATTCCATAGGAAGTACACCAGTGAGGTTCCTTCCAATTTCATGAGCTGTCAATGATGACCTTTCAAACTATTTAAACATCTACTTCTGGGCTATGGAGATTGCTTAACAGTTAAAGGGGTTGCCATATGAGTGTAATTCTTGGAGTTTGGCCCTTCTGGACCCACATAAATGACAGTGGCGGGGGGCCCTCCCTATTATTTTAGTATGCAAAAGGATCACTGGAGTATGCTGTCTATCCAGCCTAGCTCTTATCAGAGAGTTTCAGGTACAAATGAGAGATCTTGCCTCATTAAATAAGATCGAGTAGTCAAGGAAAACTCCACTGGGCTTCCACATGTGCACACATGGGAACCTGTATATATGCATACAGGTATATACACATACATATTAAAAATAATCACAATAAAGTTATAAAAATAAATGTCTATCAACATACATATTAAAAATAATCACAATAAAAGTATAAAAATAAATGTCTATCAATAAAGATAGCTTTGTTGACTTAAATAGTAGAATGTGTTTTTGGATGCATGTGTTATTAACACATTAGAATCCTCTATATATGTCATCATGTGAAAATAACATTTTTACTACCTACACATTGTCTGTGTTCATGTTCATTCCCAATCAGTTCTATCAGGGTTTCAGTAAGTCATTGATTTCTTTCCTCTAAAAATGTGTCAGACTAGTCACTTCTAGAGTTTCCTATTCACTCTGTGAAATTACACAGCTTGAAATTACACAACCTTTGGTGGTAGCATCTCTTGCTCATCTGGTTCACCTACTTAGTCCTTATTTATTTTAGTTGCTTATTCATTTATGTTCATGAGTAATATTTCACTATATCATTCTCCTATGGTTAATCTGCTATAATACATCACTTGTCTATTATCAGTAAAGTTGTTTTGAATGTTGGGTTATGGTTTTGTGTGGGGATATATTTTCATTTCTTCTGGACGAACATCAAGAAGGCAAGCGGTGGCTTGTTTATTATTGGATTAAAAAATGACTAAGCTGACTTTTAAAGCAGCTATATTGGTTTTTATTACTTCATGAAATATTTGAGAGGCTGGTGAGATGGCTCAGTGGATAAAGGCAATTGTCTGAGTTCAATCCCCAGGGTCCATGCAGTAGGTCCCATCTCTTTATCCATATTCCTATTAGCTTGCTTTTCTCGTTGAATTTTAAAAGTTCTGTGTTCATTCTGGAGGCAATCATCTTTCAAATGCAGGTATTGTAACTCATTTCACCAGTTGTTAGTACGTCCTTTTGTTCTTAAGTGCTTATCAAAGAGCACTTTGAAAACGTGCACATAGGCTGAATTTAATTTAATTTTTATTTTGTGCTTAAATACTTGCCTCAGTTAATTTCAAATTTGAGCATGCTATCCTTATAGCCTTGACTGCTGACTGTGCCCACTGAATATCTCCAACTCCAATCATTTATCTTCTCCTATATCATCTATCTTCTCCTCCATTCGCCTATTTGAGGCCATCATTCTCCTTGCCTGAATTGCCATAATGATGTTCTCAGGCAAGATTTTCAGTGTCATTATGATCACAGCCACAGCATTTTCTGCTGAAGACAAAGGAGCTAGTTCTCAGTGTGGTTCCTCAACAAGATTTGGATTTTATTATGGTTCCCCAGTGTTCCAGGCCCCAGTCTTCCTTTTGTCTACCTTGTTCTAAGCCATCTCTCTCTACCTAAAATGCTTCACTCCTCAGCCCTGCTAGATTTGTACCTTTCTCAGAAATTCACTTCTTTTCCTCTTATCCTCTGCCAAGATTTATTCTAGCTACTTTTATTAACCTAAGAGGTAACACTTGTCCTGGAAGGGCTGCTCTAATATTCAACAGTGGCTTGGGTGCCACTGACAGGGCTGCTCATTAAGTGGGATGAAAAACAGAGAGGTAAACATGCCCTTTGGTTAAAGGAAGGCCAGATAATGAAAATGATGTCATGAAACGCGCATTTTTCTAAAATTTGTGAAGTGTGTTTCTAAAATTCTAGGAGTATCTTTTGTTGTTCACGCACACACTATATGGTGCAAAACTTGGAACAGACTGGGAAATACTCCCTGCTCAACACTAAAACCAGAAGGATTCTTAATAGTTTTGAGTAGCCATAGTCCAAGGACAGTGGGCAAAGTGATGAAAGGCCCTTAGGGGGCAGCAGAGGATCAGATAATAAGACAGTTGTTATCAGGGGCGCATACTTGTCTAAAGAGAGACCACTATCATTGGTCTAGAGCTTAAATTATTTACCCTTTTATTATCTAATAATAGGTAAGAATAACATCTAGAGGAGTTGAAAAAAGACACAAGTTCAAAGGTATGTGACAAGAAGTACACAAATGGCAGTTTAAGTTCTGTGGCCAATGTAAAATTACCCATTTTACCAGGAACCATGGGAATGAACTCAAATGATTACAGATGAAACAAACCTTCAAAAGAAAAAACACAGCATCACCTTTGCATATGGGACATGCATCTAACTCTTGGATGACGTCTAAAGGAGGACTAGAAGAAGATGGCAATGTACCAGGCTGAATGAAGTATGACACTGAGGCACAAGTTGGAAAGGTGGTAATGGTGATATAAGAGATTTATAATGTCTGCTGGACTTTTAGTGTTCTTGACAACATGTTGCACATATAACGTTAACTGACAGATGAAAGAAAGAGTTAGCATCCTTGTTTATAGATAAGCAGACAAAGTCACCTTGTTCATGTTCACATGAAAGTCGGGCTTGTCTAACACTTGCTTCGAGTCTCCAAAATGTTAGTAAGCTAAGGCCTTGGAATCACAAGTCATTATCTGTACTTGCAGGCCACAGAAAGATATACTGTTCATCACAATTCCTAGAGAATTATGTCCAAATTGATTCTGACTCAGTGTGCCTAGGATGAGGCCAGAGATTGCACATAGCTAGTAAGACAACATTCTCAGGAAGTGTTTGAATGGCTGCGCTGTAGAAAACATTGGGAGAAATGTGGATCTACACAAGCCTACTGTGCCTTCTATCATGAGACAAAATTTTATTGCCCTCTTTTTGACTTGAAAAGCAAGATAATGTGGGTATCACATGTATGGGACAAGGGACTTAACTCACAGAGTAGCTTCTGAACCATGAGATCTGCTTGTTTAGAAACAATTATGGATTTTCCCTTGCATCCTATTTCCACATGAATGGTTTTGAACAAATAGTTATGTTTGTTTGTTTTAAAAAATATCTATCGGGCTGGTGAGATGGCTCAGTGGGTAAGAGCACCTGACTGCTCTTCCGAAGGTCCGGAGTTCAAATCCCAGCAACCACATGGTGGCTCACAACCACCCGTAACGAGATCTGACACCCTCTTCTAGAGTGTCTGAAGACAGCTACAGTGTACTTACATATAATAAATAAATAAATCTTTTTAAAAAATATCTATCAAAAGGAACTAACAAAAACATCAAGTATAAAACTAGTCATTAACTTTAATATCAACAATTCATATGTTAAGCTGGTTTAGATGACGAAGATTGGCAAAGTTTTGGAGAGCATCTTTATATTTATTTTCCTCCTTTTACTCAATTTTAATTTGTAGTCTGTTTCAGTGCAGCCCAATATTTGCAGCTTCATTTAGATTAGATATAGAGAAATGACTTTATGTCCTAGCAAAAGACATTTATAACTGGTATGTGAGTCACTTGCCTTGAACACAGCTAGTGGTATGGATATGAAATACTGGTTTGGAAAAAGTAACTGAATATGATAGTGGCTCTTTCTGCTAGATTCCTACATGTGCACATTCATGTAATTCTAGTAGGAAACTTTCTTCAGTGGGCCACAGCTCATTGTTGACAGGTTTTATGATAAGCCACTGGGCTTGTGTTACAATAAGTTAAATCAGATCAATTTTATTCATTCTTAATTCTTCCTACATCTCATCAGAGCACTGCTAAAATGAGATGCATGTAAACAGATCTATCTCCTTTAGGGAGATGACAAAACATGAACATAAATGTCAGAATACTTTTCTGAGACGGAAATTTCCTGCTGTGACTGATCAAGAGAGGGATGACAGTGCCAAGCTAATTTTAAGGATATGTTTGAAGAGCAAAAAATATTCAAAATTAGTTATTTGTGATGGGGGTTTTGAGATAACTATAAATATTGTCACTATCATCTGTATCATTATTGTTTTATATTTTCAGTCAATTTATGCATGTTTTGAGATTGTAAGTGTTCTCGGTCATTCTCTTAAATTTTAAGCAAAAGATATGTTGGTATTTCATGCATTGTAGAGAAACATGTGCTTTATTTATAAAAGTCGTGAGTCTAAGTGAACCTCACAGTCTTGGACGACCTCCTGTGTGTGTACCACTTGACAACACTGATTCCCTGACAAGCAGGTTTTAGCTACATTACTGTGACAGAGAGAGGTGTGGCCATCTGCTCAGGCATTCCATGCCAGCATTCATTTCTATGGGTTTTCTTCAAACACATACATTCAGAAAGTACCTATGTCTTTTTTTTTTTTTTTTTTGAATAAAACCTTACTGGTCAAATAGAAATAAAAACAGGTTGAGTAAGATTTCTTGACATACATAACATTACTTTTAAAGCCATTAGATATTTTCCTTGAGAGCAGGCTATCGTTGATATTTCTGCCTTTCTTTTGGGGGGTGGTGTTTGGTTTCTTCCCATTTTGAATTTTTATTGTATTTTTTGTTCAGTAGGAACTGATCGCTTTTGTCTGTGTATTTTCTTTCTACATATAATCACCAGACGGACTGATTGTGGGATGAGTGAGAAGCTTCAGTGATTACGTAACAATCTCTTCATTGGTAAAGGGAATGGATGTAATAATTTGTGTAATAAAATAAGAGATCAATAGAGAACAGGTTGCTTCACCTGATTTCCGCCAAAGTAAAATTGCATAATGATATATATTATGGTTGGATGCATACTGTGTCAAATAACCGTTAGTCACAATGATTTTTAATGTCAGGTCCCGGCATGCTAACAGAGGAAGACAACAAGAAAAGCTTTTAGCTAAGGAACCCATGGGATACTTAGACCGGAAGACTGTCAAGAACATTCTGTATATTAAAAAAAAAAAAAAAATTCAAATTTTTTTCTCAAAAAAAAAAAAAAAAAAAAAAGACAAACTCAAATGTCAACTCAGAGTGAGCCGCAAACTGTGACATTCTTAGGCCTAGGTCTCAGTTTATTGTGGGAAGCCATGTAACGTCATTACAAGATGACGCTGGCTACCACTGGCCACCGCCCGTGTATTTCGGGTAAACAACCAGTGTGCGCAGGTGCAAATGGGTTTCACGCCAAGTCTTTGCCTGCCCTGGGGCGTAACAGTGAGATCATGAGTAAGCAACCAATTAGACGTGGACATGCAGCCTTGGGGATGATATAGGGAGTTGCTCGCGGGGCCTCGTGGTCGTCCTCTTCAAGATGCAATAAATGCTGTGCTGCAGAAGGATCCTGATGTCCGCATGCATTCTTGCTGGCGAGACGATAGCGTGGGACATCTGGGAAGAGGATCTTTGCTAGAACTGATAGTCACTGGAAATTCATCTGGAAGGGAGGAGGAAACTGAGGAGACATTTTATGTTTTATTTTAACATTAATGTTTTAATGTTTAAAGTCAGGTAGCTATCTAAGGATTTATCCAATGTTTAAGGGCTACTCTCTGAGTACAAAAATGATGGCTAATGCTGAGAAATGACAAAGAATGAGAGAGGACAGATGCTCTCATGTACCCATGACTCATCACTATATAGGAGCTGGTCTTCTGCACCTCTAGACGGAGCAGCTGCAGGTTGATCACCCACATATTAAAAATATTTCTTCCAAAAATGGCATCTGTTAACATTAACAGACTCATTTCTTGATTATTCATTAAACAAACAGTAGAGGTTAACAATCATCGGCATACCATTTGCATTGTAATTAGCATAAGCTATCTAAGTGACTTAAGTTCTGTAAGATGGCGTTTATAGATTGCATGAAAACATGATGTTATTTTACAGTAAGGCCTTGACCCTCTGTGAATTTCTATTTCTGCGATTTAAGGAACTAAACCCTTATAGGTGCCAGTGTATATCTAGAAATTAAGATAATTAGATTCATCCTCTTTTACTTAATAAAATTTCATGTGAGTAGTTCTTAGCATCATACCAAGGAGCTGAGAGATTCAGTACCAGGGTCATGATTTATTTTGGGCTCATTGTAAGATACAGCAGCGGCACAGCCTGTTGTCTGCTTAGGGCGGGAGTAGATTCTTTGTCCTGCGACTTGCTTATCTTGCTTATCTGTATCAGAGTCTTCCCCAGGACCTCTATCTTGGCAATGCATACTTTAGGCTATATTTTACAAGATGAAGGTTTTTTTTTTGTTTGTTTTTTTTTTTTTTTGTTTTTTGTTTTTGTGGATTAACATTTAAAGTTGCTAAGATAGTAAACAGAAGGATGGCATCTTCCACATAGGAAACATTTAGAAAACAGCAGACTTCTTTGTTTTCAGTGTGTTTGCGGGACACTGTTAAGAGGGGACTTGGCATTCCCTATGCCTCTAGCTCTAGGGGAAGCTCTGGTGGCATCTTTTCACTTCAAGTTTCTGTATGCACATGATACACAAAAACTCAGGACTACAAGTAATGCGTGAATAAATGAATGTTTTTAAAAAATCAAAAGGAGAAGGGACTTGGCTGTTTTTCAGAATAGTCCAGTACGTATCCTGTGACTTAGATGACGTTTCCATTTATACTGCCTATGGATATGCTAGCATATCTACCAATCTCCAAATGTGCTCTCTCCTTTAATTTTTTACCTGATTTATACAGTTTTTTATATTTAACCCCACACTGCTGATGCTTCTTATATTGTTAATGTAGCACCTCTACCTCACCATCTTATTTCTTTTTATTTATATGCCCATACTTATGTGGGCAGCTTAAATCTAATTGTGAGTTAGAGCTTGGTTTACACTCAGTGAGGTCAGACCACTCTGTCTCTTCCTTTGTTTTTATAGCATCCTCGGATTCTTTTTCTCATAACAGTTCAAGCTGCATGGATGCAAAGCCTTGCTAACCAAATAAGATGACGGCCAAAAACATTTTACAGAATGACTTCAGCTCTTGTTCCATTTTAGCTTTTCTTATTAAAGTTGCATTGTCATACCTTCTAACTCTCTTTTGCAATCAAGTTTTAGTATGACTGAGTCATTCTCTTCCCTCCCAAACTCCAGTGTGTTACACAGCAAAGGTTCCCTGCATGTCAGATAAGCCATTTACTCCAGTGTGTT
>NC_034598.1:20247992-20253646 GCF_900095145.1 Mus pahari
AAAGGTTCCCTGCATGTCAGATAAGCCATTTACTCCAGTGTGTTACACAGCAAAGGTTCCCTGCATGTCAGATAAGCCATTTACTCCAGTGTGTTACACAGCAAAGGCTCCCTGCATGTCAGATAAGCTATTTACTCCAGCAACCACTTCTTCCAAAAGCATCTCTCTCTTTACTACTTGGCTTTGGACGAAGATCAGGAAAACCAATTATCACACCCTTTCACATTTCACTGGCTGGCCATCAGTCATGCCCTTTAATCATGGTGTCCTGCATTGCACAAGCTCTTTCTTGCTTTACACTGAATTGTCCTAGCTTTCTGTCATACCTCGACTGCATTTGAAGATGTATCTACTGTATCTATCCACTGTTATTGTTGAATTCATGAGATGTTCTGTATTTGGGTAACTGTACTGTGATGAAGGAAATGTTAAAGGATCAATGTCAGAAGACCCAACTTTTGCTCTGACTACCAATATTGGATATCTGATGAATAACACAGGGATTCAGCAGCTTTGATTAAAAAAAAAATGTGATCCATAGAACCAGCCACTTTAAGGAGAAGTTTATATCATGCTTTATATGAATTATATAGCATATAGTTGCCTGTAAATTAAGTATAAATACAATTTAATTAGGTATTAAATTTTAATCATTCTTGCTGTATATAATATGCATGAAAAATCTGTTTTCCCACTCATTTTCTTTTTAAAGTTGATGTGCTTTGTTCAAGCCACTTTATTTATTCTTCTTTTTTACATTTGATTTTATTTGAAAAACTTTTTATCTGCCGAAGCATGAATGCAAAGGCTTAGTGGTCATTGTTTCAAGAAGGTGCTACTCCTGCCTTTCTGGGCAATCCTGGAGAACATGGAGCATTTTCTAATAATTATCAACTAACAGGCCTCTTGAATGTGGGCTTTATTTTAGGTTTGAAATGTTTCAAGGATAATCTCTAGAAATCATCTTCAATATTCTCTATGATTTACCTGTCATGCTGGTAGATGACTAAATTATCCTAACATCTCTAGAAAGGTCAAATGAATTATGTCTAACTCTTCAGTGAAAACTTCATGGAATAGCTAGTTACAATAACTTCTTGGTGTGTGGGATTTTATCAGTCACAACTAGAGAAAAAGTAGATAGGTTATAAGAAGAAAGAATCATATAGTATTGCTCTCATTTATGTGAAGTGAGTTCAGTGAATATCCATGGCTCAAGGTAGTCCTACATCCTACAGATAAGCCCTATCATCCTGTGACAGTTGTCTGATGGTTGAGATGGGTACTGAGAAGAATGGGAGAATAGCACATATGGTAGCTAACAATGAACGCTTCGTGGCCTGAATAAGGCAGAATACATTCCTATGGAGTTCTAGCTCACTCAGAATTGTGTGTAATTGAAAACTTTTAATTGTTTTGGAATTCTCATGTAATAATTCTGATCTATTGCTGATTGCAGGTGATAGAAACCATTGAAAATGATACTAAAGATATAGAGGAACTACTTCATAGATAAAATACAGACAAAAAAAATGTATGACATGTTATAGAAATGGTCAAATGTCCTTTCTCATGAAAGGGCAACATTATTTCAGTGATGAGAAAAAGAATAGGAAATCAGCCTTTAGACTGGACATGGTGGTGCACATGTTTAATTCCAGAATTCAGCAGGCAGAATCAGGTTTGAGACCAACTTGGTCTTATAGTGACTTGTGATCAGCAAGGACTACATAGTCAGACCCTGTACCATTAAAAAAAAATCCTCTAATGAGAAGATTGTGAAGTCTCTTTTAAAGTTAAATTTGAAGCACCAGAATGTTTGACTTTAGCATCATTATTCTGAGGTTTTTGATTATAAAATACTACAGTGATATTTTAACTTTCATCTATTTAATCATGACACCCAACAGAGATAATCTGTGCATATATTAACACAAATATTAGCAAACTTCATAACACAGTGTTAAAAATAGGACCATGTGTTTCAACATAGGACTTCTATTAAGATATGTTTATTTAAAACTGATCTAGAGGAAAGTTTACGCATGTAGCCAATGTGCTGTTCAATGTGCTTTATTAATATATTTAGCTGCTTTATGCTTATTGCTCTCATTGTTAACTGTTTTTTTAAAAAACTAGACACAGTAAGTGTAATATAATTTCAACCCTCACTACCACTCCTCCACTGCCCCCCACTCACACAAGCAGACTGTTTGTAACCCTTACAATAGAATCTGACTTGAATATAGTTTGTACTCATTCTGTGGCATTTCACAGGTGAAAACGTCTGATACGTAGATTCAGAATCTTGATAAAAAACAAGACATGAGTGTGGCAGGGATAATATTTGGGGAAAGAAGTGATATAGTGGGTTGTTGTAGGAGTGGAGGATACAAGATGTACATGGGTATATACGATCAAAGTATATTATTTACATGTAAAGAATGTTATAGTATAACTATATACTATAGTATATAGTAAAAGCTAGTTCTTTGAATATAAAAATTATTGGAATTGGGTTTCTAAAGATGGGTTGGGAATAGAAATGAGACTTAGGTGAAGTAAGAGGTTTTTATATTTTATATTAGCACTGTGTAAACATGACTCTTTCTCCCTTCAATTCTGACATAATTTTATTATATTGATTGCAGAAAGTCATTTTACACAAGTGGCTGGCTTATTCTGAGCACATTCCTCCTCCATCCCACAACTATATCCTTCCTTGTCTGCATCTCTGCCAGTTGTCTCCTTTGTTGCCTCTGACAGTCTCATATATACTCCCATATCATTGGCACACGTGCAATTTTATAGTTCTCTAACAAAACCATGACCTGCAAATGAGAGAGAATGGGCCATGTTTGTCTTCCTGAGAATCACTTAATTAATTCCAGTTGCACCCATTTTCCTACAAATGACATGACTCTATTCATATTTATGGCTGAAAAAGTCTCACTATGTATATAAATCACATTTTAAATCCAGCTTTTCTGATAGTGGACTCACAGAAAATATAAACTAGATCACTATCTGTTAACTAATGTCCACTTTAAATGCATAAAAGGCTTAAATAAAAGGCTGAAACTCTAAAAGTGGTAGAGGGAATAATATGGAGAACAGTTCATGCTATCACTGTAGGGAGTACATTCTGGACAGGAATCCAGTTGCTCAAGAAATAGCACCAAATACTGACAAGACAAGCAGGACTTCATGAAATTGAAAAACACGACAAAGCAATTAAGTAGAGGCAGCTTACAGAGTGGAAGAAAACATTTTCAATTTACATGTCTGGCCGAGAAGTACTATATAGAATATAAGGAAAATATTTAAAAATAAAGTGTGATTTGCCATTAAGAACTTAATAGTAAGAAAAATATTCTAAGACTCTAAATGTAGGATCCATTGAAGAACAGAAACCAGAAGTTAGAGAATAAATCAGTTCTCAAGGGAAGGATTCTGAAGGACTGAACTGGAGAACTGGACTGAAGAGGATCTTTAAGGCGCAAAATGTGTAAGACATAGAATAGTTTACTCAGGTATGAGGGCTGGATGCATGAATTCTGAAATTTTGAGCTTGTGTAAAATGGTTGATGCTGATACTGATTGTTAACTGGTAAAGAATAAGGAATAGACTGAATCTATTATAAATACAGTGGATAAAGATAAGTTGAGATGTTAACGGAAATGGTACAATTTTAAAATGACCTCCTTCCATGAAAGAAGTAACATCAATGGCAGTAAAAAGTCCTTAAATCTCCATTGAGCCTCAGGCAGATTATAGCTAAAGACTGACATTGATATTCGGCTTTCCAATGCCACTAATTGGTTACCACAGCAATTTTTAATATTCCTCCACTTTAAAACTTGCGAGTGGCAAAATTCACATTTTACGTATAATCCCATTAGGCTTTGGAATGGGCATACAAAACTGACTTTAAAGCATGTAAAGTTGTCTATTAGCTAGCGCTAATTGTATTTTCCTCAAAACCTGCAAGTGGATGAAGGTCATATTAAAATAGCAACAACTTTATAGGATCTCTATCCTATTTTCATATAATTTTATCTTTGGATAATTTCAAACATTATTTGAGTTAATTTCATGTATTATTCCGTTCAAATAATCTTAATACTTGATCCTTCATTTTAAGATTGTTGAACCTGTTGGCCAAGAATATGCTGTCTTCAAAATTAGATTTTATGCCAGATTTTCTTTTCTAAAGATGATTGTTAAGAAATATCATATGGCTCAAGCCATATGATTTTTTGAGACCTTTGATTTGAATTAACATAGAAACTTTGACCTCTGGAATCAAGGTATGTGTATGATCTGCTAGTCAACAAAGAAATGCAATAGCAGTGAAAACCCATGTTCTGAGGCTGTTTTAAAAAATAAGAGCTATGCAACTTTAACATTGTTAGCAGGAATTATGAATACCTGGGCTGCAAGCTAATATATAAAAGGTTTTGACTACATTGAGCTTGCATGCTGTGAGGAAATCTAAAGCAGTTCATGAACAGAATGCATGAAGATGATCTGAAATTTAAGGAAAAAAATATTCCTGGTGAGATGATTAATTTTCTTTGTCATCTTGATGAGCTAAGGGATAACCTAATAGCTGGTAGGGCATTTTTTCTGGGTGTATCTGTGAGGGTGCTTCAAAAGATATTAGCATTTAAATTAGCCAACTGAACAAAAACGAACCTTGACTAATGTGTACTGGCGTTATTCAATCTGATGAAGGCCAGAATAGAACAGAATGGTAGAAGAATGAGAGGCAATATTACTCTGCCCTTGGTCATCAGACCTACGGATTCTTGGACCTCTAATCTTTAGGATTTAGCATTATTAGTTCTTTAAACGCTCATGCTTCAGACCTAGACAAAAGTACCTTTTTATCTTCCCTGGGTTTCCTTATTTTACACAGCATACTTCCTCATGAGAGTGTGACAACAAGTTTCTTTCTACAAATATACAGCACCTGAATTACTATTGCTTGGCTTGTAGCTATTTGAACTTGAAGACAATGCCAAAGCCTGTTGTATGAACTGTACTTAGAATTTTATCTGTGTTTTATAGATTTTTATTTTTATTCATGTATATGTCTGTGTAGATGTATGCCAAAAGTGTGGCGATTCCCACAGAGTCCAGAAGAGGGCATTGGATTCCTTAGATCTGGGGTTGCATGTGGTTGTGACCCACTTAGCATGGGGGCTGAGAACTGAACTCGTATTCTGGAATAGCAGCAAATGTTCTTAGTCACCGAGATATATGTCTATTCAGAATTCTGATTATTTTTATCTTTTCTAAGCCAGTAGGGATGACATACACTAGAATTCACTTTTATGATGTATATCAGTGACAAGTGAACTTATAGCTAGCTTATATCATTATAACAATGAGGTGTTATAGCAAGAATTTTTCTTCTTGAACAGAGGCATTCAATAAATTAGAAAGTGTATCAAGCATTTCGTTATAAAACAGGTTCTGTGTAGATGAGATTTTGTCAACAACCAAGTGTTCTGAGCATGTTTAAGTGGGGATTAAACTATGATGTTCATTTGAGCTAAGTAGAATAAATAGATTTTCAAGTTTTGAGCAAGGAACACCTGTGTGTGTGTGTGTGTGTGTGTGTGTGTGTGTGTGTGTGTGTGTGTGT
>NC_034598.1:20265655-20287758 GCF_900095145.1 Mus pahari
CCTATTCCAACCAGGCCACACCTCCAGATGGTGCACTCCCTGGTCCAAGAATATACAAACCATTACACTGACATAGCTCTCTCTTGTGAGGCTATGCAAATGCCTAGCAAATACAGAAGTGGATGGTCACAGTTATCACCTGGATGGAACACAGGACCCCAAATGAAGGAGCTAGAGAAAGTACCCAAGGAACTAAAGGGGTCTGCAAATATATAGGAGGAACAATGATATGAACTAACCAGTACTCCCCAAGAGCTGTGTCTCTAGTTGTATATGTAGCAGAGGATGGCCTAGTTGGCCATCATTGGGAGGAGAGGCCCTTGTTCTTGGGAAGATCATATGCCCCAGTACAGGGGAATGCCAGGGCCAGGAAGCGGGAGTTGGTGGGTTGGGGTGCAGTCTGGAGGGGAGAGTATAGGGGTCTTTGGGATAGTATTTGAAATGTAATGAAGAAATATCTAATAAAAAAAGCCCAAAGTCTTTTATTGAGTCCCTATAAATAAAATAAAACAAGTTATAAACATTTTATATGTATATGTATATATGTATATATGTGTGTGTGTGTGTGTGTATGTGTATATATATAAAACCACAGAATCAGTATTCCTATACCATAGTAGAAGAATTGAAAATAACAAGAAATAATCACACCAAAAGAAAACTAAAGTCTATTATGGCCAACACCAATTCCTGGAGTGCCCGTTCTGGCATTTACCACTTGGAATCAGTATACTGAGTCTCAAAATTCTTGGGTATCTGCACTTTTCTATTTATGTTATCCTCAGCATGTAGAGATTCCATCCTCAACTTGCTCCAGTCCATGCCTGAATCTTTTAGCAGTTCATGTCCAAAGGTTCTGGAACAGTCTATATGCTTGCATTTCCACTGCCTTGCCATAACAGCTTCACACACTTCAATACCCCGTACAGGTACTCCTACCGTAGCATACTTTGTGTATCCCCAACTGCTTATTGAAACTGTGCATCAGCACTCTAGGACCTTCTAAATCTTACATATTCCATGACCGTAAAACCTGCATGAGAGGGACAATGCTGTCAAGTTCTGCTGATGGTCTGTGATGAAGCCTGTTCTCCTATGGTCACTGATATATCAGTTCTACATGTTGGCCCTGATGTAACACTTCTCTAGGGATCTACCTTTAGCTTAGCCTTTTTAAAAAAATGACTCTGGATCTCCACAAGATAGAGCCTTTGAGGCTTCATATCCTTAGTACCATTTTTCTGTTTTCCTAGTGCATCATGGGAATATTTTCCTTAGTGGCACTGATCCTTTATCACACCCGCCGTCTCAGTACTAACAACAGTATTGTTTTGTATTAAAATTTCACTTATAAAAAAACTAGGCCATTATCTTTAGACTCATTTTTACTCAGGTTCTAAGGCTATAAGCAGAATTAAGCTAGATACCTGGCAAAAGTATTATATGAATGACCTCCAATCCCAATTGTTTTACTGAAAACTTATTATAGCTGTACCTCTGAAGTATATATTTATCTGAGCATTCTTGTCTACCAAGCTTCCAGTAGATTGGAAGCTTGATTCCATTTTACTCTGTTTCCAGCATTCCAGGACTTTTCTAGCCCCAAGTTCAAACTCTCTTACTTCCCACTAACAATAGTTTCAATGGCTTAAGAACCAGATAGATTTATCACAGCAAAGATACAACCTCTAGTATCTGCTTCTGTCTTAGGTCATTTTCTTATTATTACCAAAACAACTTAAAGGGGAAAGGGTTTATCGTAGCTTACAATGGGTAGTAGGTTGTTCAACTTCAGGTAGCACAATGAAGACAATCCCATAATCAGGCCCAGAGACCAATCTCCCAACTTATTCCAGACTCTGCTAAATTAACAGTTGAAACTAAACACTGTACTATTATTCTGGCTTGTTCCTTTAGGGAATCCTGAATAATCTATATTTCCTCAGATGTCCAGCTTCTAATCTTCCAACTTTAAAACTAAGATTACAATAAGGCAAGAAAACTGAAGTCAGAATTCTCCAGCTCTTCTATTCCTGATTCAAGGAAATCATGGACTAAGCAGTAATGTTTTCAGTTTTGAAAATTTAGATAATGTTTTATATTGGAATACTAAGTGGAGACTTTCTAAACATTTGATGATGGGATTGGGACAAATCATCAGATTTTTGTAGTCTTAAGGAAAGTTTAAGCAGACATCTAAATGGCTTAATGGTCTTAGCAGTAGCTAAGGGCCTAAAGACGTGTCATTGAAGGCTAAACAAACTAAGATGATGCTCGAGAACACTGTATGAAGAAAAAAAAAATCTATTGATGTTGTGAGAAGTTGTTCCATCCATTGAATACATTATTGTCGGAAAATTAAACAGACCTTTTCATGTAGTGCTTAATACATATGGCGGTAAAGTATACTATAATAAAGTATAATTCATTGCTCTGTAAAATGAAACCTAGAGTAAATATAAATGATTCAGACAAGGGTTTGTTGTTGTTGTTTTCCTTTTTTCCTTTTCCTCAAGCTAGCAAAGGATTTGTAAAGTTGCAAAATCCCTTAGTGTAAAGGTCAAAGGTAGGTGGGTTGGTCTTATGACAATCTTCAATAAGATTAGGGAGCTTGGTACAATCAACCTTTGAAACTTTCAGAGGAAATATCCTATCTGTAGGGATGCTTCACAGATCTGTTTAATTAACAGCAACATATGTAAGACTCATAAGACATCACTCACATTTACACAGAGCCTGAAGTATAAGAGGAATTGTCTTATAGAGACTGTGGTTGGACACTGTCTCTGTGTTATAGAAAATTTCCAATGAGATTTATAGAAAACCCACAAAGCTTTTAAAAATTTAGGATTTACAGGAAATGCACCATTTGTAAGCTTCTAACATGTGGATTCTTGAATTTGATCAAGTAGACAGAGCAAGAGAGAAAGAGACAGAGACAGAAACCAAGAGACAGAGGCAGAGAGAGACAAAGAGAGAACACACAATGGAAATAAACTTTACTGTCAGGAAAGAGGCCCAGGGGGCCTATACATAGGGTTTGTTTATTACATAAACAAAGAATGACATAGAGTAGTCAGTGCCCAGAGGCAGAGAAAACAGTTGATAATTGAACCAAGCTGTCATCAAAAAACTGACAATATGTGTCTTGCTAGATTAGAGAGTGTTAGGAGACCAATGTTTCTGAGGGACATTTGCTTGGGCTTCTTATATGTGCCTACATTTTCACAAATAAGGAAGGCAAAAATGAAAGCCAGGCCATTGTTTATTTTGCTATTATTTAGAGTTGTTTTTACAGTGAACATTTTAAAGAGTGAGGTAATCTCTATGGCTGGGATGAAGAATCAACTTATTTATTACTTTTGTTGCCAGTGATGGGTTTTCCCCAACTTAAGCGTTTCCAGCTGTATTACAGACCGAAGTGTGAAGTTTCCATTTATGTTACTTTGCATATCTGATGATATTCTGCATTAAGGAGAGTTGTCACATATTACTGATGTGACAAGAACAACACATTGTTTTATTTCTGCACCACAACTACCATGTATTCTGCCAGATTTTTGTGGAATAGTCACAGCTTATCAGTAAATAGGCTAGACTCAAATTCCATGCTCAACGATTAATAACTACTCTAGGATGTCAGCTTTTCTCCTTTGCGAATGCAGGTATCTATTATGGTTCTATTTTCAGACAAATTTTCTAATCCTCAAGTCTTCACATTGAAAAAGATGATATTCAAAGTTGTACTTAAGGGACTGCAACTGAAATGCCTCATTCAACCATCCTTGATGATGAGATGCCAGGCTTTTGGACAATTTCATAATAAATAGAACCTAGGGACTTGAGAGCATGTAAGTTTATTTCTGCTTGTGAGAAGGGAAAGAAACTATTGTAGCCAGTGTGGGGACAATGGCATGTTTTAATATCTGAAGGTGACTGTGCCAATGTATCAAATTACACTTGAGATTTCAGCAATGAGACCTTGACATTTCTCAGAGTCCTTCATCTACATTTTTATCCCATATTTTCCCAGGAGATCTTTGGATTCTCAGGCTGAGCCCTCAATGATGAAAGGCCCTTTATTCTTCCTTACCCTTGCCTTACGATCAATAGAGTTAGGTACAATCAAACATCATTAATAATTTTGTAACCCTTTCTTGCTCTGTATTAATCTAGAACTTCAATGATCAGACTGGTGTGGAAATTTCCTCTACATGGATATGTTTACAGGTAACCTTTGTTGAGCTATGGAACAGTTTAGTGGTCAGATATCAGGCATATTATGATGGGCGGTTCCTAGTTAAAGGGGTGGTAATTTAGCACAACTCCAAGCTTTATTACCATTATTTTCTCTAATCCTGGTAATTTTAGTTTAGATTCTCTGTAAATTAGCTCAACATTAGTTCAGCATATGACATATGTCTTAAGAGAAATACCTCTGAATTCAAAGGCAGGGGTCAGCAAGAATGAGAAGGGAAGACTAAGACCATGGCTCATAAGGTGTTTTGGACTATTGACTAGTGCTGAGAGAATCTTACCTTCATGGTGAATCTTACATTCCTATGCCCATGGGAGGAATTTTTCCCAGTGAAAGAATTTGACATTGATGGGGTGAGGTGCCCCTGAAGTTCTTGCTTTACTTTGATATATTTCAGAGAAGAGTGGTCCTCTAACCTCCATATTTTCATGTTCTCACCTCAACTTATACTCAAACATGAATAAGCAAACACATAAATATAATATTTCTTTTAAAAGAAGCAGTCCAAAGAGTAGTTCCCAGGGATCTCCTGCAACATTTTTTACTTGCAAAGATCATAAGCAATATACTTAATCCATATCATGATTTCCTAGCTGTTCGAATCTAAATGGCATTTGTCAAGTGAGTGAAGGTCTATGTACTGACTACAGACTTCATCAGAAGAAAACCCTAAGGCATGAAGCCAACATTTCTCATCCAAGCCATCCCCAAACAGACATATAAGTGATGAGATCTAGTAAATGATTATTACCTTTTTCTGCTTCTGAGATTTGCAGTAGAAAAGGTTGTTATGCTACAACAGGTAACTAGAGCAGATATATTCTAACACTAGCTACGGATTCTGTTCCTATTATGATTCAGGTATATTGTCACACATACCCCAATTCTCCCTATAACCCTGCAAGATAAATATTTATAACTATTTTATAGGTACTTAAATTGAGCCTTGGGGAGGTTAAACAGCTTTTCCAAGGTCACAAAGCTTGAAGTTGAAAATGCTGGGTTCATAAATAGACAAATTTTTTTAAAAAGTATATTTTTCAACATGTCTTGATTCTGTATGTAGAATAGTATTTTCAAAACTGCTTCTGGATTTGGGACATTATTTTTCAGTTGTTTAGAATACTAACCAGGGTATATCAGAGTGAGGGAAGGACTAGACATCTTCCTTCAAGTGGCTACTCTGTTCCCCATTTTCATACTATTTAGTATTTCTTAGTACATATACAGGATCAAGGAAGTAGATAGGTTTGAGATTAATAATACCATCGGTTAGAAGGTAGCAGGCTGCAAGGCTCTATAGTCAAGTTTAAGATGTGGAAGCATACACACATACTTAGGAAGATAATTGTGAATGTCATGGTTTGCCAAGGAAGCAGATCTGCTTTTAATTTGGTGGGAAGGAAGGCAGTGGATGTAACTGTGTAGCATCTGCACAGTTGGAAATAGAGACAGATGACTCAGTTGATGTATTACAGCAGCAGACAGGGCCATCTACCACAAAGAGAACCTGCGGCTTCGTCCCAGAGAATCACATCTACAAACAAAATACTCTTTCATGTTTTGATTTCTACATACCAGGATCATAGAATTATATTTTCCTCTATTATTTTAATTTTTTTCTCATTTTAGTCCTTTTCATGTGTAAGAAAACTAGAGAATGAACATAGTGTCTCTTTTGGATATACAAATATTCTGATCAAGATCAAGTGGGAACTAGATGGGAAAGTAATTTTAGGGTAATACCTCGATTTTCTTTTGGTGTTCTGCTCATTAAACTTTTATATAAATAGTTCAGGGTGCTGTTTTGTTCTTGTTTAAAACTATGAGCAACAGAATCAAAATCTCTGCAAACCTCATCTGGTTTAAGAATTTTCTTGCTTCTCACTTTTATTTTTTTATATATACCTAACATATAAATGAAAATCTTTTTAAATAATACAGTATTCTATATAGTTTCCTTGAAGTCTAACTTTTGTTTGACTGAACACACTTTTAAAGATTTGTTTGTTATCCAATATATACACATCAAATTTCACTTATTGTCGCTACCGTCTCCAACCAGCAGAAAAGAAGCAACAAAACCGATGTCCTTCTCATAGCAGTTTATTCAGGAACATAACTATGTGCAGTAAAAAGATTCTCCGACCTCTCTCGGCCATCCCCTTTTACACCCTCTAGTCCACTCCCAATCACCCTATTCCACATAGGCACAGTTCATTGGCTCAGGACTACATTCGTCACATCATCTGATCTTTCGTCCTGTATTTTGAACCGAGGTCCAGGAAGTGCCACTTTATTTTCATCAATATCAGTTGGACTGGTTAGATTTTAGGTAACACTTTTCTCTAGATTTTAGTTGCATTGTATTAAGAGATTGGTGGCAAAACTGTTTCTTCATAAAATTTTAAGAGAATTTAGTTCTCAGGACTTGTCATGTTGCTACCATTCTACCCTAACAATGTTAACCTAGTCCAAGATGATTTACCCCTAACATGAATGCTGAATATGTAAAAGTCTGTAGTGGATACTAGAATGAGCTAAAGACCATTACCAGAACCCGTAAGCTACTCTGCAATGATAAAACTTGCAGTTTTCAAACCCATGGGCTCATTTACTAGAAACTTTGACAGAGAAAATTCCATGAGATTAAATATATCTCATGTCACAGATAATTCATGTCACTGTGAGCATGGCTTGTTTGAGCAGCTGTTCTGACACTTTGACAAGATGAGAAACAAGAAAGGTGTTTCTTTCTTCTGCTTTCCCTCCTCCTCTATCCATCTCCCCCCTTTTCTTGCCTCTTCCTCTCTTTCTGTTTCTCTTTCCTTCCATTTACCAATCTTTCCCACCTCCTTTTCCAAAGATGGCATAGTTGTTTACATAAGGGTGAGAGGCAGAGTATTCTCTGTGTAATCAAAGAATTGATTACATGCAGACATTAATTGCACACCAAAGTTAAACACAGCAAAGAGGGAAGCCTACAGCATGTGCAGTCTGGGGGGAAAGCTTTCACATTGGCACTTTTCTGAACAAGCTCAACTGTATTCAAGATTAAGTTATCTTCTAGGTGACTTTAAGATTGCCAAAGCTAATGTTTCTAATAGAAGGAAACTTTAGCTCTTACCAAGTCTACTGTTGAAACAGGTTACATGGTTGCCCCAAATGCAGATAACCCCTAAACCTATTGTAGTTTCCTAAGTAATTTGAGAGACAAAATGAATAAAAGGTTGTCCCAACAGGTCTGTTCTTCAGAGGTTAAATCTATGTACAGGGTATACTTCTGTGTAAGTTTACTAGAACTAATTCTTCATGATTTCTGTAAACTTTTGTTCTCAGTTTGGCTTAAAATAGAAACAAGAATACATATTTTAAGTGTTAGAGCTAATTTGGGCTACACGCATCAAAGTCATGAAAAAGCTTTACACTTTTTAAACAGTGGAATTACACACATGTCAGTTGCTATTGCATCTTGTGATTATATTTTGGATTCTGATTCTGCTTCAATAGAATTTTATTTCTCTTAGTAAGTAAACTAATTTACAATTATTAAGAATACAGGCAAAGAGATCACCTTTGAATACAGGTAGAAGTTACTAACACTTAAGGTAACTAAGAACCAGGTTATTTTGTTAAAAGTTATCTTTGCATTTTACAAATTTGGATGTAACAACTGACTTCAGACATCTGTTTTTGGGGTGTAGCACTTGGGGTTTATCTTTGGGTCTTTGCATACTAAACAGACTCTGCTTTACACAGCTACATACAGCCAGCTTGCCGTCAGCAGTGCTAATGGTAGAGTTTTTGTTTGATTCCCCATTACCCTCTAACATACTCAACATATTGTGAACATAAGCTTTAAGTGATGATTTTTTTGTCGCATGTAATTTTAACTAAGAATAACAATGAAGAACATTGACTAACACTTAACTTATGCAGGGCAATATGGGAAACCTGCTACCTGTAATACATCAAAGATGTCACTATCATATAACTGATTTTAGTTTGTGGCAATGATGTGAAGTAATGGCAAGTTCAGGAACTTCATAAAATATAACAGGTTGTAAGAATGAGTTGGCTGGGTTTGGTGGTTGTATATGGGATGGATCCACAGGTGGGGCAGTCTCTGGATGGTCCTTCCTTCCCTCTCAGCTCCAAACTTTGTTTCTGTAACTTCTTCCACGGGTATTTTGTTCCCCATTCTAAGAAGGAGCGAAGTATCCACACTTTGGTCTTCCTTCTTCCTGAGTTTCTTGTGTTTTGCAAAATGTATCTTGGCTATTTTCTAGTTGCATAGGTAACAGAGGGTGACCTAGTCAGCCATCAGTGGGAGGAGAGGCCCTTGGTCTTGGGAAGATCATATGCCCCAGTACAGGGGAATGCCAGGGCCAAGATGTAGGAGTGGGGGGGTTGGGGAGCAGGGCGGGGGGAGGGTATAAGGGCCTTTGGGGATAGCATTTGAAATGTAAATGAAGAAAATATCTAATAAAAATAATAACAATTTAAAAGAAGAATGAGATGGTTGTCTTTTCAGTCACTATAATATGTTACAGTCTAAATTAAGTCCTTCTAGCAGTTTTGGGGTACAAAGGGATGGCAGCCAGGAAGATAGCTTGTAATATAAACACATTTACTATGCAATCGTGACTACCCAAGTTCAACCTCTAGAACCCATGTTAAGGTAGAAAGAGAGAGCATACTCCACAAATTGTTTTCTGACCTCTACACCCTTGCACTACCATTAGCACATCCCTATATACATGTACCACACACACACACACACACACACACACACACACACACATCCACAATAAACAATTTCTTTCTAGTGAGAGAACTGAGAGGGGAAGAATATACTTTAATGGGTCCCTTGTGCCATTCATTGAATAGTTTAGCCAACAAATATATGTCAAGCACAATGTGATACTTAGATGTTGCAATAAACATAGGTGTCAAAATGTGTGCCCTCAAGGAAGCTTTACTCTACTGGGAAGACAGTAAAATTGTAGTTGCTTGAAAATACAACTATGCAATTCATTAGAGTGGTAAGGGCTACAGAGATATATGAGTCCAGGTGAGGAGGCACCCCAACAGTTCTAAAGGGAGAGTGGTCTCTTTTATGTGTAAACAAAGAAACAAGGCAATTTAATCCAGTGAAAATGGGGGAACAAAAAAGCAAAAAGAGGAAGAGAGACAGATTTCTGGATTAAGATTATTTCTCATAAAGGAATATTTTTTTTTTAATTTCTAAGGCAGAAAAGACAAATTTCATAGGAGAAAATATGAGAATAGTTTGGGAAGCAGAGTGAATTATTGGGTGGCTTTTACTATGGGAAACATGGAAAGTACTTAGAAGCGTGTGACAGAGGAAAACAATCTTATGTTTGAGAAAAGCTAAGTAGAAGTCTGTGCTGCTAAAGCTTTAGAGGAAATGAAAATGGAAAGTAACTAGGCCTTGGCCAGTGATCAAGATTGTAGTAATCCTGCTAAAAGACCCCGATAAAAGCTTAGATCATATGATCAAGGTGGTTCTGGTGAGAGGGGTCAACTTCTCATGATCTTCAAGGCAACATTGACAGGGGATGATTATTGCCCAGACTTAGAATGCAAGGGGAAGAGGGAAGCCCAGTCTTGGCTTCACAGTCTGTTTGATCTTATCAAGGAAGGGAGTAACTGCTCCCTGGCATAATGAAGACTGTGGGATGTGCAGGGATACAGAAAATCAAATGTTGAATTCAATGAGAGCAAACCCCCAGGGGATCTGATGGGCGAGCCAGGGCAAAGCAGGCATTAACACTTCCTTAAGATGAGAGATCCTCGAATTTGAATTTCAGATGACTTGCTCTTTGGTTTCCTAGCCTGTTCTATAATCCCCAGACTTTCTGGATGTCATTTTAATCAGACTTTTAAAGAAAAGAAAAACAATGAAACTGTCCTGATTTACCATAGTGGCTGTGAATAAGCACAAGAAAGATGGAGGTGACAAAAGAAAGTGAGAGAGGACTTCTCACTTTTCCCAAGTGCACCTGAGAAATCTTAATCTTAGGGTTATCTATTACAAATCACAGCTTTGTAATATATGTTGCTATTCTAAATTTGAGTTGAGTTTTAGATTTATTTTTTAATTATGGATATCTGTGTTTGTGTCTATATATGGGTATGTTCATTTGAATTTAGGTGTTTTTAGGAGCCCCAAAGGATGATTGGATCTCCTGGCACTGGCCTTAGTGTTTATGAGGCACCCAATGATGGTGCTGGGACCTGAACTCTTTCCTAACTACTAAGCCATTTCTTTAGGCTCAATTTTTGTAGTTTTTTTTTTTTTTTTTTTTTTAAGTGAAGATATAAAATACCATGGCTCATCATACACATGCATAAAATCCTCAAGTAATAAACTTTTAAAAATTAGAAAAATTTCAATGAAGCTTTCTGTATTTTAAAATACTAATTTTGGAGATTTAGGTATGTATATATTTCTGCATTGCTATGTATATATACATCTGTGCATTCATCCTTTTTAAATTTATTTTTAGTTTTTATTAGATATTTTCTTTATTTATATTTCAAATGCTATCCTGAAAGTTCCCTGTATCCTCCCCCTGCCCTGCTCCCCTACATACCCACTCCCACTTCTTGGCCCTGGATTTCCCTGTACTGGGGCATATAAAGTTTACAAGACCAAGGGGCCTCTCTTCCTAGTGATGGCTGACTAGGCCATCTTCTGCTATATATGCAGCTAGATACACAGGCTCTGGGGGTACTGGTTAGTTCTTATTGTTGTTCCACCTATTGGTTGCAGACCCCTTCAGTTCCTTGGGTACTTTCTCTACCTCCTCCACTGGGGGCCCTGTGTTCCATCCAATAGATGACTGTGAGCATCCACTATTTTTAAGGCAAATGTAAAATAAAGCTCCTGGTTTTATTTTGTATTTTTATATAGACCCAGTTCCAGTTTTTCAGAATAGCATGCATACTTTTGTATATTACTTCTATTGCTTGAGATAAAGGCTATTAATTATTCATTATTTTCATTGCTGTGGAGTTTGCAATTATATGAGAACATTGAATAGGTATTTTACTTTTCTTTAGTTGATGGCATTTGTATTCTTTTTAGTTTGAGATTCTTCTCAGTAGTCTAACATATTGTAGATTTATATAAAAATTATGTACTCCATTGCACATTTATCTTAATGAATATATGCCTTCAGATCTATTAGGCATACAAAGAAATATGGCTGAACATATATTAGGAAAGTGGTTGACCAAAACTTTTTCAATATGTGTTTATTCAAATGAAATTTGTAACAATTCTTAAAGAGTATAGTCTGCCAATGATTGCTATTATCTATGTAAGGAATGTTTAATATTAAAATTTTAAGTTTAAATTTAATTTTTAAAATTATTTTTTTTAGATATGTTTTTCACCTTAAAAATAAATTGGGGTGAGGGTGGAGACATCTACACTGAGGCAGGGGCCAGGGAGGAGTTATGGGATGTGCAACAGTTGGATGGTATACCAGGAGGGGAATAAAATCTGGAGTATAAAAAAAATAAATGAATAAATAAAAGATAAAAGTTTTAAAAAGTTCATTTTTTTTTATTTTACTGATAATTGCCATAATTCTTTTTGGTACTTTTTTCATATTACATACATATCCTTATTAATGGTTTTGAGCATATGATATATGAGTTTTAAAACTCTTATTGTTATTAAGTTCATTGTCATTTATATATTTTGTAAGCTCTTTGTAGCTTAATTTCTGCTCTTTTAAATGGCAGCTTTGATAAAAAGAAATTATTAATTTCACTGAAATCTATGCCTTTTCTTAATGATTAGAGCCTTTTGTGTTCTGTGTAATAAACCTATCATCTTGAAAGAACTGAAACTATTGTACATTAATTCCAGAAACTTTATTACATTCTCTTTCATTTTTTCTGTTTATAATATAGAATATTTTTTTGTTTGACACAAAGTATAGTTCAACATTCTTTGTTTCAACATGGCTCTGCAGTGTGTGCCTGGGCAGGCAGTTTCAATGGGGCAGGGTTCCTGTGCTAAATGACAGCAGCATCTTTCCCACAGGCCATCTATACTTGTCCATGTGCCAATTCTGCAACACAATGTCGGTAATTCTTATTGCTTTCCAACATTGCCCAACTTTTCAAGAATAACTTGGCTAGATTCTTTAATATGTTTTCCTATACATTTTAAAAAAAATTAACTTAAGAAGGAAAAAGTTCAAGTTTTGATAGGTTTTGGGAATACACTGAGTCTATTTCTCCTGTTGGGAAATCTGACATGTACATTTAACTTTTTGTTGTTTGTTTTTTTCCTATGACATATCTCCTACTGTGTTTAGAGATTCATGACATACCTATTAGATTTTAGAAAATTTCTTTCAAGAGGTTGTAGGTTTCTCTTCATAATTTCATATACTTATTGTGGTGGTTTGAATATGCTTGATCTAGAGAGTGGAATTATTGGGAGGTCTGGTTTTGTTGGAGCAGGTGTGGCCTTGTTAGTGGAAAAGTGTTACTTTGGGGCTGGGCTAAGAGACCCTCCTCTTAGCTGCCTGAGAGATTCAGTCTTTTCATGGGACCCTTTGAAAAATATATACAACTTTCAGTGCCTCCAGTACCTGACTGGATACTACCATGCTTCCCACCTTGATGATAATGGACTGAACTTCTAAACCTGTAAACCAGCCCCAATTAGATGTTGTCCATTATAGGAGTTGTCAGCGGTCACGTTGTCTCTTCAAAGCAATGGAAACCCTAACTAAGACATTTCTCTTAGGTTTATTTCTTGATGTTATATCCCTAAACCTTTTATGAATAATATTGATGTACTTTCTGGTAACTGGTTATATTATAGAAAAATTATTTTATAATGTCTATATATTTCTAAGATGTTTAATTTTGGTTTTGAGTTTCATTGGACCAAAGGATGCCAAGAAACCTGGCACAATGAACTTCTGGCTGTATCTATAAGGTTATTTCAGAGAATGGCTATAAGATCAGTAGACTGGATGGAGAAGACATGTCCTGGGCACAAATGGCACCATCAATAGATGGAGTGCCTAGTATATGACCATCTCACCTTTCTTCTATAGGAGTATTTATCTAACCATGTAACAAAATCTGTAATGATCCCCACATTTATATACTTTTTCAAGGGTCTGCTCTAGGGATCCCTAACTGAAAATAATAGTGCTTTTTAATTCACCAATTCTCATTGTTTGTTGATTCCTTTGCATTTTTAATATGTGTAATCATGTAACAAGGGATCAGAGCTTCTTCTATGTAAATTTTCTGTAACTTACTTATTCAGTACACTAATATTGCAACTACCATACTGAATCGTATGGGTGATACCATGTCAGCAAGATTCTGCTGAAGGGACCCTGATATAGCGGCCTCTTGTGAGGCTATGCCAGTGCCTGGCAAACACAGAAGTGGATGCTCACAGTCAGCTATTGGATGGAACACAGGGCCCCCAATGGAGGAGCTAGAGAAAGTTCCCAAGGAGCTGAAGGGGGCTGCAACCCTGTAGGTAGAACAACAATATGAACTAACCAGTACACCCTGAGCTCATGTCTCTAGCTGCATATGTAGCAGAAGATGGCCTAATCAGCCATCATTGGGAAGAGAGGCCCCTTGGTCTTGAAAACTTCATATGACCCAGCACAGGGGAATGCCAGGGCCAAGAAGTGGGAGTGGGTGGGTAGGGGAGCAGGGGTGGGGGGAGGGTATAAGGAACTTTCGGGATAGCATTTGAAATGTAAATAAAGAAAATATCTAATAAAAAAAGAAGAAAAAATGGGTGATACATTTTCTTATTCTTGAATGCAGGGGACACACACTGAATATATAAACTTTTAAATTAATACTGTGTAAAAATATTCAATAAGCTTATTAAATTTATATTCATTTTACTAAGAATTGTTTGTTTATAGAAAGCTCCTGATCTATATCAGATCTAATCTGACCCATTTGAAAGTTCATATGAGATTTTTGTTTATTCAGTTCATATAGGAATTATATTGATAGATACATTGATAGTCTTTTTTTTTTTATGTTACACTCATATTGTACCTTTGGAATAAACTCCAAGATCATATCTAAACATATAACTGTATTCTATTTACTAACATTATGTAAGGATTTTGAATTAGTGATCAGCAGAGATGAAAGATTGAGTTATTTCTCACAAAGTCATTTTTAAGTTTGGTACTGAATTTGTTTTAGCCTTATGAACCACGTTAGAAAGTATTTTTCCCTCTCTGTAAGGATTTATGCAGATTAATTCCCATTATTATGTTTCCATGTGTGAGAATTCATGAGAAAGATCCCTGATTTTACTTATTTATTATTTTCTGGTAGAGAAAAGGGCCCCTCAGATCTTCTAACTTGATTTGTATAGTTTTGATCAATTCAGTAATTTGGCCAAAATAAAATTGTAAAACTAATGTGTTCTGAAGCTTAGTAGAGTTCTCCTTCCCTTGGGAGGTTCTTTCTGTAGTATAGTCTCATTTTTTTTGCTTTATATTAATCATGGCAAATACCTTCAGGGAAGTCCATAACAGATGATTGGTTTTTATCTTGACATGCTAGCATGCAGAGTCCTTTTTGCTTCAGTAACTCTACAAAGTCTTCAAAAACATAGCATTGCAAAAATGTGTGTTTTTTTAAAATAATTTATAGTTTTCAAAAGTATCATATCAAAAGCAATCCTCTTTATATTTGAGAAAAATTATTTCCCTTCATCCTTTCTGCAAATATGCAGACTTCATGCAAAATCACAGATTCTTCAAGGATCAAGATTTATTTTCCCAAAATATAGCAATGATTTGTTAAGTTATGTAAGACCCAACCCTCAGTCAGTCTTACTTACTTCTAGATGCTCCCAAATGAGAATCAAAAGCAAGAGGTTTATTTTCTGGTGTGTCGGGGTTGACTCTCCATCAGTCCCTCAAGATGAGTGATGAGAAGGTAACCCCAAATGGTTATTATAAGCAGTTTTTATACTTTTTAGGGGCACAGGTTACACCAGAAAGGTTACAGTTCAAACTTATTGGCTAAGCATATTGACCTTTAAATCTATTGGCTAGCAAGCGTGACATGCATTTGAACTCTCCCTGGGATTTTCCAGAAGGTCAGGTACATTCTGAGAAAGTTTTTTCTCAAGAATGTTCCTGTGGGTGGAGAATGGAACTTGACCTGGCCTTGACCCCAGGCAGGAGGGCGAAGCTGTAAGGACGGTGAGGGACTGGAAGACCTCTTAGGGTCCTTGATTTCCCCATTTTACTTGTACAAGCTCCAATCCTGGAGCTACTCTCAGGGGTCTTGGGTAACTAAGACATACTCTTCAGATCCTGTCCTCAGGGCCTCATATTATTGACCCAGGACCATCGGCTACACTGCTCCTATTCTCTCTTTTATGAAGACTATATAAGCTTGTTCAATATTCAGGGTCCAAAGATCAACAATAGCAGGAGAAAAATTAGGCGTCCTAGCAAGGCGGATATGAGAATGGTTAACCAAGGGAAAGAGTTAACCCAAGACTCAAACCAGCTATGACTCTGTTCTCTTTCTCTCTTCTGCTTGGCTAGCCCTTCTCTCACTTTGGCCATTAAATCTTTAACAATCCCAGAATGGTCTATATAAAAACAAGGCAGCACATCAGCCTCCTTGCTGCTGGAAAAGTGAAGTCTAATCCCCTCCTAGTCTGTAATACTACTTCTGATAATGAAGTCAATGATTCTTGAAGGTGACTGATGGAAGTTTCTATGTTCTTTAGATCTAAATCAATAGCTTCCCTCAGACTGTCATAATTTTTCCCTTGTAAGACCAAAGCAGAGGTCCCAGTGGCTTCCCCTACCACCCTCAACCACAACAGAAGGGAGACAGTGAGTGCTGTAACAGGATTCCACCATAGAGGATATAGGATGGGGGAATCTAAAGGTACCACCAGGTGGTCATGATCAAGGTCCAGTGACCTTGAACTGGAGTGGATTGTCCATATTGTGTACAGTCCAGCTGGGGTCCCAGAGATCAGTGTCTGCAGGTTTCACATAGGGAATGTGCACCCAGTCCACAATATCCTCTACCTTGAGGGCTGTGGGAGTGGTTAGCAGCACTAGGAAGGGTCTCTTCCACCGGGGTTCCAGCAACTGTGTCCCATGTTTCCTTACATAGACTCAGTCACCAGTCTGGAAGCAGTAAGGGGTCTCTGGCATCCCTGGAGTATTTAAGGCAGACAGTTTGGGTCAAATCTTGTGTTGTATTGACTGAAGGGCTTGGAGCCTCAAGAAGAGGCTCCTATCAGTGAGTTGGAATACCTCCAGGGAAGTCTAAGTGGACACCAAGGGAGTTGGGGTACCGAACAGTATATCAAAAGGGAGCAGGCTAAAATGGTAGGGGTTGTTCCAGGCTCAGAACAAGGCCAAGAGAAGGAACACCACCTGGTCAGCACCAGTCTCCAAGGACAATTTAGTTAGGGTCTCTTTTAGGGTTCTGTTCATTCTCTCTACTTGCCTTGAGCTCTGGGACGGTATACACAACGGAACTTCCAATTCGTCCCCAATATCACAGCTAATCCCTGACTTACCTTTGAGACAAAAGCAGAACCATTGTCCTATCAAATTACCTTGAGCATTCGGAACCTCAGAAAGACTTCCTCTAATATCTTCTAGGATACCACAGTAGCTGCTTCCTGCTTGGTGGGAAAAGCCTCAACCCATCCAGAGAAAGCATCCACAAACACTTGAAGGTATTTTAAAGCTTATTTTCCTAACTGAACTTCTGTAAAATTGACCTTCCAGTATATTCCAGGTCACTCTCCCCTAGGTCTTTTGCTCTGTTTACTCTTGGCTGCATAAGCATTCCCTTGCTGCCATACCTTACACTGTTCTACTATCTCTCTGGCCCAAAACCTGAGGTTCATTGTACATACTTTAGATCCCTTAACTGCTTGGACAAGATTTTTATCTGTGAAATGGGTCCATCTGTGCATTTGGCCTAGTAAGTCTTTTGCTTGCTTTCTGGGGAGTATAGTTTTTCCTTCTTACATGTGCCATTGTCTTTCCTTCTCTAGGTTGTAGTTGGTAGGGTGGCTAGCAATCTGAGTCCTGTCTTCTTCAGTATATTCTAAGTGAGGCCATCCCTTAGTCTAGACCCATTACCCAGTGGGAGTCTCTTGCAGGCTCTCCATGGGTTGCTTTAGAAAAGCAGCAGGTGACTCATTTAATCTCTATCTAACCTCACATACTTTGATCGAATTTGTGGATCATCATGTGGCCCCCTTGAGACCTGCCAATGGAGCCTGGTGATAGACCTTCAGGTGCCCCTTACCTTCTGCCATATTAAAGTCCCAGTGATGTCTAGTCAGGAGAAACCCACTTTTGATGACAGCCTGGTCAATGGATGGTGCCCCCATGTCTGAGGGGGCATTCTTTCTGGCTTCCTGCATTATCCTCTCTTGCTTTTAGGTTGTAAAGAACACTCTCGTGAGTTGTTGGATATCATCCCAGGTATGCTTATGAGTAAATAAAGCAGTCTCAAAGAGATTAATCAGCCCCTTGGGGTATGTGAAAGAGGGTGGGCCTTCTAGTTGTACAAGTAGGTCGAAGAGAAGGGATAATATTGCATAGCCTGGTTTCCCTTATCATCTAGAGGACCATATGCCTCAGTGGGAGAGCCACTGTGGTATCAGGGGAGGTGGCTCTCAGACTTCAGGTCCCCATGGGGGACCTGGAATTTGGGGGTTTCCTCTTGCTCCTCCCTCCAGTAAAGTGTGGTACAACAGCCCCAATCCCATATGGCTGAGAATCCCCGGGCCAGGGATCATGCTAGTGGAACCATGTGGGCAATGATACCGGGGAGGAGGGTCATAGAGCAACAGGTCTGCTGTTGAAGGTTCTTGGACAATAGACTTCTTTTCAGGTTTGGATCCCTCCTCTAGTGTTTCCTTTTTTCCGATGGCCAGAACCTATATGTTGGGTCTTGGAGTAAGAAAGGCTTTTATCCATGGGAGATGGGGAGTCCTCCATTATATTCTTCCTGGTAACTGTATAGGTCACTTGGTCTGGGTGCCCGAGGAATCCTGGCTTAAAAATTCTTTCCTTTACTGCCTTGATCACCTGCAAGTTGAAAGACCCTGTGAGTGGCAACCCTTCTTCTAAATTGGGTGATTTGGAGAAACAGAAAGTAACTAACTTGCTCTGCTCCTCTTTTCCTAACTTCCCACCATTGGTTAACTAGGATGTTTAAGGGGAAAGATTCAGTCTGCCCCATGTCCAAAAATGTCATCAATCCAAGTTCAAGAACACAGGACGAGATAACCAACACCAACAATCACAGAGAAAGACAATCAACACTGAGACAGTTTGCCCCTGTGATAGGCACAGTCTAAGTCTAAGAACACAGAGATAGACAATGAACACACAGTTCACCTCTTCCACTGGGGCAGAAACTAGGCTATAACAAGACTCATTCACTCATACCCATCTCATGAGAGAAAATGCATTAAACCCATCTTCATAAATCCTATTTGGCTTAATACTTAAAGCACTGATTAAAGGTAATATTTATATTTCTCTTGGAGACTAAAGGCAAAGTCTTAAGTGTTAATCTATATGAAAAATAAATAAGTCACATACTTTTAAATTGTGATAACTTGATGTTGCTGCTCTAGTTGTTTCTGTAAAGCTGGGAGAGAGGAGCCTAAAAATAAGGCAGACTGAAGACTCAGGTTTAATAGCCAACTTTACTGAGAACATCAGACAGTTTATATTAAGAGGGTATTCTTGAGGGTAAATCAGGGTCATCTGAGCAAAGGTCAAACAAGTCTGGGCTGTATTCAGTCACTTATTAGGAAAAGCTAATATGAGTTTAGGGTTATTCATTTACAAGGGCCAACTCACATTATTTCAAGCTCTATCTAGTCAAGAGGACAACTTCTTCTTGGAAACATCATTTTGAATAACAACTGGCAAGATGACATATAATCTAAAGTAAAACCCACTCCTATTATCATAACTAGGAGTGCAAAAGTAATTGAAGTGGAAATGTCTAATTCTTTGGAAAGTTAATTATGTCAAATGATGTTTTGCTGGGCAAATGGATGGATGTATTGCTAAAGCAAACATCTGAAAGACTGTTTTCCTGAAGCAGATACAGGTGAAAGGATGTCTTGCTCTAGCAGACACAGGAAATAATATTTTCCTGAGGCAGACACAGGTGAAAGGATGTTTTGATATAACAAATACATGAAAGCATGTTTGATGAAGGAGTATAAATATGACCCCGCAGCCAGTGGGAAACAAGCAATGAACATTGGTTTAGTTTGCTCCACCTTCCTGTTCTTCACTAAAGACATGCATATATTGGTTCGCCTTACATAGAGTTGTTGAGCTCAGCTTGTGGCAATGCTGCCTTTGAGAGAAACTCACCCAAGAACTTCTTGTGGAGTTCCTGCAGCAGCTTGCCACCTCCGAAGCCTTGCCTTAGACTGGTTGGTGAGCCTGTTGGTTTCTACAGGATTGAACTACAACTGCCTGATGTATGCTTGCTGAAAGGCCTGGACCGTAGCTGCCAGTTTGTGCTGAGTGTCTACCATTTAAAAGACTTGTCTGTAGATGCTGAATCGTATTTGGTGTTTCCTATAGGACTAAACTGCTGCCAAAGATCAATCTAGCCCCCAAAGAACTGTTGCTGAACAAAACCACCTCCCTCATATCCTAATAACTGTTCTCTTCTACTACCTCTGCTGACTGGTGGGCTAGAGGAAGGGTTGAACCCGTATTAAAAGTAGATTGTAAAAATTTATGCCTACATCATATTGCAAGGACAACTAATTTTATAGAGGAATAGAAATTACAAGATTCTTGTTTGTTTATGCTGAATTTTCTCACAAGGTCTCAGAAATCTCTTCACACAGCTTCATGCATGGTGTTCTAGCAGCATGGATCAAATAGTCTCATTTTAAAATGGAGGTGAGAGATGGGGGAACGGTGGCAAAAATAAGAGTGAAGGCAAAAAAAAAAAAGAAAGAAAGAAAGAAAAGAAAAGAAAAGAAAAGAAAAGAAAAGAAAAGAAAAGAAAAGAAAAGAAAAGAAAGAAACTCCATCAGGGAAAACACAAACTTTATAGTACCATGTTCAGCATTGTGTACCTGGTGATATTGAGATTGGCACAGGCTGACCCCATGACAGGCTTCAAACTGGCAGTTCAGGTGTCTAGGCCTAGATCTGTTTCCAAGAACATGACAAGTCTGGGCAATTCAGTTACTAGAAGAAACCACAGGCTTCCGCAGTCAATCAGAAACTGACCCACCATCAGAAGCTGCCCAACATCTGGCCTGAGGCCCCCTCTACCCTCTCCCCCTTAGCAATGTTGGGTCTAGCCAATCTCAGTCTCCCACACCCATAGAGACTGAGTCAACCAATCAAGATAAAGGTCACCTACCTTCCATGCAGTTTTCCTAATGTGCTCAAAATTTTACAATTTCACCTGAACATCTCCTTCTCAGTAGACCCCTGCATGTTAAACTTGTGCAGAATAAAATGCTCTTTGCCTTTGCATGCTATTTGAGATGGGGTATCATTATTTGGTGAATTATGGATCCTTACAACATGATGTGCTATCTGACCTGAAAGCTTCCTCCCTGGGTACTAGCATTCATAGTACATGATGCTGTATGTAAGTGTAGTGTTTCTGCGCCACGCAGACCGGTGCCGTGACTGCGTGGGCAGAAAACACCTTGGGGTGGGTTCGCACTGTAGAGCTAAGCTTCCTGAAATTAGGGATGATCTGCAAGAAAGATTATTATTATTTATTGATTACACGCAGGAGAACCCAACCCTCGCCCGCATGTCCCATTGTCTCTGCTGAGTGTCTCTCAGTCCCAATGGTGCAATGTTCCATGTCCCAATGGTGCGCGGTCCGATCCTCAGCGGAGCTGTGTCCAGAAGGCGGGTCCAATCGAGTAGGCGTGACGACATTGGTGGTTGGTCCGGGCGATGAGTGGGCGTTGACAGTGGGCGGTCCGAGGACGCTGTATCCAGGATTCCAGGGGACAACTCTTAGCGTGTCTGTAAGAGGAGCAATACAAATGCTTAGACAGAGTTGCCAGTGGAGGCGGGTGGGACCCAACATGTAAGCTTCCAAGGAAGAGAAACAACCACTATTCTTACCCAGCTGCAATGCTATGGACTACTACAATGGACAAGCATGGTGGCAAATTAACCTAAAGGTGTAATAGTGGTACTCATGGCTTAGTAGCTGCAATGTCTCAACATCTTTCTAAGTAGACTTAGGGCCTATTCAATAGAAGGAAAATCATACCTAAAATTGAAACCTAGCCAACTACTCAGGGCTAGCAAGGTCATGGATCTTAACAGAGAATCAACTATCTCCACTTTCTAAACCTAGCATAATTCCTAAAAAATTTCTAAATACTTATCTTTCTTCCCACAAGTGTAAGCTCTCAACCTTCATCAAAGAAAATTCTCGTTGTAACAGATGGAGAACATAACAGAACAACATAACTGATCAAAGTATATAGAGCATGTGATCCTGAGTTGCCTAGATCCTAAAATACAGCTACAGCACATCTCTTGTATCTAATGCCCAGGGAACATTATGAGGTGAGGTGATAGAATGACTGAAAGAGAACCAGAAAAGCTACTAAGAGTTGTGACTTCTAGAAATGACAGGGATGCTTCAGTCACAAAACTGAAACAATATACCTGTACTGGCTAGCTTTGTGTCAACTTGACACAGCTGGAGTTATCACAGAGAAAGGAGCTTTAGTTGGGGAAATGCCCCCATGAGATCCAGCTGT
>NC_034598.1:20288518-20298814 GCF_900095145.1 Mus pahari
GGGTATAGGAAACTTTCAGGATAGCATTTGAAATGTAAATAAAGAAAATAATAATAAAAAAAGATTAAAAAAAAAGAAAATTCAACAACTTTCTCCATGTTATATTCCTCCTTCCTCCTTCTCTTACTTTCTGCCTCCTTCCCTTCTTCTCCTTTTTCCTCCCCAGTTTTCTCCTCCTCCTCTGCTGTTTCTTCTGTGATTGCCTCTTCTCTCCTCCTCTTCCCTTTTATCCTCCTCTGCTTCAGCTTCTGTAGCTCCTGTACTCTCTTCTTCCCCTCACCTCGTTATTGGATTAGAATTTTGAAGTTTACTTAACACCAAACATGAAAAAATTCATTTTCAACTTATAGGTCTTCCATTGATAGCAAAATGGAAACTAGTTTATAGATAACTGCTATGTCTGTTGTGGTTTTACAAGGGAAAAATAAATGATTAACCTTTGAAAAGAGGATTTAGTAAGTTTTAAACCAAGCTAAACAGTTGGTAATGCTGAATTTCTTTACTGCTAATCTGAAGAAAATTATTTCTAGTAAGAGCTTACTTGAAATATTTCAAATTCTTCTACTTGAGAAGATTAGCTTCTATTTCTTTTTTTCATTTTTTATTAGATATTTTATCATTTACATTTCAAATGCTATCCCTATAACCCCCCTATACCCTCCCCCCTCCCTGCTTCCCAACCAACCTACTCCTGCTTCCTGGCCCTGGCATTCCCCTCTACTGGGCCATATGATCTTCACAAGACCAAGGGCCTCTCCCCCCATTAATGGTCAATTAGGCATCCTCTCCTACATATGCAACTGCACAGTTCTGTGGGGTACTGTTTAGATCAAATTGTTGATCTTCCTATAGGGTTGCTGACCCCATTAGCTACTTGGGTACTGTCTCTAGCTCCGTTTTTATGAGCCCTGTGTTCCATCCAATAGATGACTGTGAGTATCCATGTCTATATTGGTCAAGCACTGGCATAGCCTCACAAGAGATAGCTATATCAGGGTCCTGTCATCAAAATCTTTCTGGCATATGCAATAGTGTCTGGGTTTGGTGCTTGTATATGGGATGGATCCCTAGGAAGGACAGTCTCTGGATGGTCCTTTCTTCCAATTCAGCTCTGAACTATGTCTCTGTAACTTCTTCCATGGGTATTTTGTTCCCCATACTAAGAAGGAATGAAGTATCCACATTTTGGTCTTCCTTCTTGAGTATCATTTGTTTTGCACATTGTATCTTGGGTACTCTAAGCTTCTGGGTTAATATCCACTTATCAGTGAGTGCATATCATGTGTGTTCTTTTGTGATTGGGTTACATCAGACAGGTTGATATCCTCCAGATACATCCATTTCCCTAAGAATTTCATGAATTCATTGTTTTTAATTGCTGAGTATTACTCTGTTGTGTAAATGTACCACATTTTCTTTATCCATTCCTCTGTTGAGGGACATCTGGGTTCTTTCCAGCTTCAGGCTATTATAAATAAGACTGCTATGAACATAGTGGAGCAGGTGTACTTATTACAAGTTGGAATATCTGATGGGTGTATGCCCAGGAGAGGTATTGTTGGATCTGCCAGTACAACTATGTCCAATTTTCTGAGGAACATCCACACTGATTTCTAGAGTGGTTGTACCAGCTTGCAATCCCACCAACAATGGAGGAGTGTTCCTCTTTCTCCACATCCTCACCAACAACCTGAATTTTTGATCTTAGCCATTTGGACTGGTGTGAGGTGGAATCTCAGAGTTGTTTTGATTGGTATTTCCCTAATGATTAAGAATGTTGAACATTTTTTCAGGTGTTTTTCAGCCATTCACTATTCATCAGTTGAGAATTCTCTGTTTAGGTCTGTATCCCATTTATAATAAGGTTATTTGATTTTCTTGAGTCAAGCTTCTTGAGTTCTTCGTATATATTGGAAATTAGTCTCCATCTAATTTAGGATTGGCAAAGATCCTTTCCCAATCTATTGGTGGCCTTTTTGTCTTCTTGACAGTGTCTTTTGCCTTACAAGCTTTGCAATTTTATGAAGTCCCATTGGGCGATTCTCGATCTTACAGCAGAAGCCATTGCTGTTCTGTTCAGGAATTTTCCACTATGCCCATATCTTCGTGGCTTTTCCCCACTTTGTCCTCTATGAGTTTCAGAGTTTCTGGTTTTATGTGGAGTTCCTTGATCCACTTAGACTTGAGCTTTGTCAAGGAGATAAGAATGGATGAATTCTCATTTTTATACATGCTAACCACCACTTGACCCAGCACCATTTGTTGAAGATGCTGTCTTCTTTCCACTGGATGGTTTTAGATCCCTTGTCAAAGATCAAGTGACCATAGGTGTGTGAGTTCTTTTCTGGGTATTCAATTCTGTTCCATTGATCTACCTGTCTGTCGCTGTTCCAATACCATGCAGTTTTTATGACAATTGCTTTGTAGTACAGCTTGAAGTCAGGCATAGTGATTCCACCAGAGGTTCTTTTATTGTTGAGAAGAGTTTTTGCTATCCTAGTTTTTTTATTATTCCAGANGAATTTGCAAATTGTCCTTTCTAACTCAGTGAAGAATTGAGTTGGAATTTTGATGGGGATTACATTGAATCTTTAGATTGCTTTTGGCAAGATAGCCATTTTGACTATGTTAATCCTGCCAATCCATGAGCATGGGAGTCTTTCCATCTTCTGATATTTTCGATTACTTTCTTCAGAGACTTTAAGTTCTTATCATACAGATCTTTTACTTCCTTAGTTAGAGTCACACCAAGGTATTGTATATTATTTGTGATTATTCTGAAGGGCATTGTTTCCCTAATTTCTTTCTCAGCTCGTTTATCCTTTGTATACAGTAAGTCCACTGATTTGTTTGAGTTAATTATATATCCAGCTACTTCACTGAAGCTGTTTATCAGGTTTAGGTGTTCCTTGGTGGAATTTTTAGGGTCACTTATATATATTATTCTATCATCTATGGTGGGAGTGTTTGGTTCTGATGATGCCAAGTAACCTTGGTTTCTGTTTCTTCTGTTCTTATGCTTGCCTCCTGCCATCTGATTATCTCAAGTGCTTGCTTCTCTCAATATATTTGATTGGAGCCTGTCCTTCCTATAATCCTGGTTCAGTCAGGACTCCTCAGAGTTCAGCTCTCTCTGTGATCCTTTAACTCTGTGCTCCTGTGTCCCTGAGATTCTGGGTGTGTCAGAGTTCTTGGCAGTGAAGCTTCCCCTGAGACCCTGAGATCCTGGTGTCACCAAGCTCCTGTTATCCTGGGATCCTGGAATCCTAAGATCCTGAGTGTGTTACAGCTCATGGAACTGGTGTGTCCTCTAAGGACCATGGAGCTGTTTGGTCTGTTTGAAACCAAGATATACCAGTGCCAATCAGAAGGAACCTGAGCCTCTGGTCAGGCAGGGATCCTGTATCCTTGCTCCTGCTGTCACTGGCCCATCACAATTGGTTTGGAACAGATATTGTGTTCCACTTACCAGTGATCCTAACATTGTCTTGAGAGTCCTCTGGGGACCGTGGGGCCATTTGACAAGTTCAAGCCAAAGGTGTCTGGAGCTGGAGCTTACTGGAAGGGCAGCTTCCATTCTTAAGATTCCATTGGACTTTGCTTATTTATTCAGGGAAAAATGTTCCTAAAGTAAGCAGTAAAACTTAAGTAGATGTTCAGTACTATTTAATGAAGTGTACATACCTGTTAACTAAAATCTTTAAATATTGCTAGAAGAATGCTACTTGTAATCAACAGATAAATAATTCAGAATGACCATTTTTAGACAAGGTAACTATTGTTTCATTATCAGTCTCCAAATGAAGGGAGAACTGTGAAGATTAATATTTCATAAATATAGTTAAATAATTACTATTTTATTTTTATTTATACCTTAAAATGCTATATGTACTGGGAGTAGGAAAGGGTGATGAAAGAGAATGGAAGCTAGCTACCTGTGAAGCCTCTTGTTTCCAGGAGAAACTATATTTAGGGTGACATTTCTGAAATCAAAGTTTTCTGAAAACAAAACTATGTGCCTGTAGGATGGTGTAGGGGGCACAGTAGGCACTCAGTGTTTTCCCATTATATATTATAAATTGTCAGGCTACCAACTCACTTGAATTTATGTCAAGTTTCCCAGGGGCAGCAGAAGATAGGTGATATATATTGTGCATGCTCCAGAAATTTAGGCATTATCGAAAGAAAGAGATGTTTACCATGCATTCTTCAGACATTTAAATCTTTTCTGACAGCAAGGAGGAAAAAATGGACACCAGAATGAATAGTTGTGTGCAGGTGAACAAGCACACTATGACTCTGCACAGCTTCCTTCTGTTTCTCTGCTGTGTGCCCTCACTAATAAATTACAAACAATTCTTGGTTTCTGCATATGAGTGAGACTGACTTTGGAGGTGGGGGACCTGCCTATTGATGTTCTATGGACATGAATGCCAAGTTTAAAATATTCACTGATGCCTCTTGACTTAATTTTATTTCACTGAGTTACACTAACTTTAGTTCTCCATTTTTAATAAAAAAAGGTTGCCTCTGTCTTCTCTCTGACATTTGTGAATGAGGTTAACTGACCCCCAAGGTCTCCTAACCCATCAGCAGTAGTCAGATATGGCCCCTGCAAGTTCTGTCATGAAATCCCAGGGCTTCTTTGACTCTCTATGCACTTGACATTCTTGTTTCTTTCTAGGGTCTGTAGCTGTATGGAGTAGGGCAGCATCTGGCAGGGATTTCTTCTGGACTGCCTGGGTACTGTCACATTTCCTCAATGTCCTGTCTAGGGATGCAGATTTAGAAGCAACTACTGCATTTTTGTGTGTTATCAAGGTTGTGGATGAAACTGAGCCACCACTGGAGACTTAATGCTGCAGGGACAAAAATTAAAAGAAGAGTAATGACTCATTTATCCTCTCAGCAAAATGTTGTCTACTTGAAAACACTAACGAGCAATTGAAAAAGATTTCTTGAGCTCCTATTAGTCCTCAGATAAAGCTGTAGTGCAAACCAGAAGTGGTACACAAGTACTGTGCAAGGCGTATGGGAACTTTTAGTGGAAATAGAATTAATTATTAACTGTTATAAGGCATAAATTGCCAATTATGGGGTCTATAGGAGCTAAGACAGAAAAGTACATAGTTCTCATGACCTTGGCCTTTCCTTGAGTTTTTCTCTCCATAGATTATTGAAGAATTATATTAAATGAATAAGCTCTGATTGACTTAAAGAAGACAGATGGCTTTGTTTTCTCCATAAATTCAAAGTCCAGAGATAGATTGAGTAGCTTGCAGGCAGGACCTCATAAAGTCTATCTCTTCATCTTCTGTTTACCCCTCCAATCTTATAAAATATAAACAATTAACTTTGGAAGACTGTGTTATACAGACCATTTCCAGATTCCCATACTGAAATCCTAATCACCAAATATGGGGTTAGAATGTTGGATTTGGGTGACAGAACTGAGCCAAGAGAGTGGAGTTCATATGGATTGTTGCTTCTGTTTTGGAGATAACAGAGGGATTGCTTGTGTTTTTGCTATCTGAAGACACAATGAGGAAATGATGCCATCTATAATCATGAAGTAGGTCTTCTGAAGCAAATAAATTTGATTGTCCCTTGACCTTGTGCTTCTGGCTTTCAGAGCTCTGAGTAGTAAATATTGTTTAAACACCAAATTAATACCACACTTGTCAGAGTAAGGCAGTCTCCGCCATTGAGTAATGTATTGTATGTGCAGAGTAACTGGTTAAGTCTACTATTAGCTATTGTAGGCTTCTTTACACAGGAAAGTCTTAGTATTTCTACCTGACTTTATTGCTTGTGTTCAATTAACATTTTAAAAAGCTGTTGAAATTATAACAGTATAGAAACTTTAAAGTTTTAAACAATATATATGATTTCATTAGGAGTAACAAAAACTCTTGATTCACATTAAATTCACAAAACAGCATGTACACAGATATTTATTACATGTACATGACTACGTTTACAACATTGTTGGTAATAATTATTTGCTAATAATTTTATTATTATTAAACTTATAAAATTTATTTTATAATATACAACTCAGTATCAATATTTTCAAGTCATCAAAGTAATTTATAATAGTTAAATGCCTCTTAAATATACATGATATCTTCTGAAACTAAAAGTATTATGCACTCAATCAGTTTTTAAAATCTATTTGGAACATTACACATGATAGAAGTACTAAAACAATCTCCCATGAAGTACTCTGTGAAAGGAAATTGTGACAAGTTCCTGTTTAGACAGAAACTGTTCCATCTCCAAATGAAAATATACAACACAATTGTGGTTTCATAGAATGAATTGGATAGTGTTCCTTCTGTTTCTATTTTGTGGAATAGTTTGAAGAGTATTGCTATTAGGTCTTCTTTGAAGGTCTTGTAGAATTCCACAGTAAACCCATCTGGTCCTGGGCTTTTTTTGGTTGGGAGACTTTTAATGACTACTTCTATTTCTTTAGAGGTTATGGGACTATTTAGATGGTTTATCTGATCCTGATTTAACTTTGGTATTTGGTATCTGTCTAGAAAATTGTGCATTTAATCCAGATTTTCCAGTTGTGTTGTATATAGGCTTTTGTAGTAAGATCTGAAGTTTTTTTTAAAATTTACTCAGTTTCTATTGTTATGTTTTCCTTTTCATTTCTGGTTTTGTTTATTTGGATACGGTCTTGTGCCTCTGCTAAGTCTGGCTAAGGTTTTATCTATCTTGTTGATTTTCTCAAAGAACAAGCTCCTGGTTTTGTTGATTCTTTGCATAGTTATATTTGTTTCTACTTTTTTTTTTATTTCAGCTCTGAGTTTGGTTATTTCTTGATGTCTACTGTTCTTGGGTGTATTTGCTTCTTTTGGTTCTAGAGCTTTCAGGTGTGCTGTTAAACTGCTTGTGCATGTATGCTCTCTCCAGTTTCTTTTTGGAGGCACTCAGAGCTATGAGTTTTCCTCTTAGCACTGTTTTCATTGGTCCCATAAGTTTGGGTATGTCATGCCTTTATTTTCATTAAATTCTAACGTCTCTAATTTTTTTCTTTCTTTCTTCCTTGTGCAAGTTATCATTGAGTAGGGTGTTGTTCAGCTTCCATATGTATGTGGGCTTTATGGTGTTTGTGTTGTTATTGAAGACAAGCCTAAGTCCATGGTGATCTAATAGGTTGCATGAAATTATTTCAATCTTCTTGTATCTGTTGAGGCCTGACAGATTATTGTTTTTTTGTTGTAGTAGTAGTTGTTGTTGTTGTTGTTGTTGTTGTTTTGTTGTTTTTGTTTTTTTGTTCTTTTTTTTTGTTTTTTTGTTTTTTCGAGACAGGGTTCCTCTGTGTAGCCCTGGCTGTCCTGGAACTCACTTTTTACACCAGGCTGGCCTCAAACTCAGAAATACAACTGCCTCTGCCTCCCAAGTGCTGGGATTAAAGGCGTGTACCACCACCGCCCGGCTGAGGCCTGACAGATTATATGATTAATTTTGGAAAAGGTACCATGAGGTGCTCAGAAGAAGGCATATTATTTTGTTTTAGGATGAAATGTTCTATAAATATCTGTTAAATCATTTGGCACATAACTTCTGCTATTTTCAATGTATCTCTGTTTAGTTTGTGTTTCTATGACATGTCCATTGATGCGAGTGGGGTGTTGAAGTCTTCTACTACTACTTTGTGAAGTGCAGTGTATGATTTGAGCTTTAGCGAAGTTTCTTTTATTAATGTGGGTGCTCTTGCATTTGGAGCATAGATATTCAGAATTGAGAGTTCTTCTTGGTAGATTTTTTTCCTTTGATGAGTATGAAGTGTCCTTCCCTATCATTTTTGATAACTTTTGGTTGAAAGTTGATTTTATTTGATATTAGAATGGGAACCCCAGCTTGTTTCTTGGGATCATTTGCTTGAAAAAAAAAAATTCCAGCCCTTTACTCTGAGGTAGTAGTGTCTGTCTTTGCCACTGAGGTGCGTTTCCTGTATGCAGTAAAATGCTGGGTCCTGTTTACATATTAAGTCTGTTATCTTATGTCTTTTTTTGGGGGAATTGAGTCCACTGAATTTAAGAGATATTATGGATTAGTGATTGTTGCTTCCTGTTATTTTTAATGTTATTTTTATGTTTGTGTAGCTATCTTCTTTTGGTTTTGTTGAAAGAAGATTACTTTTTCCTTTTTTTAGTGCGTAGCTTCTCTCCATGGGTTGGTGTTTTCCATCTATTATCCTTTGTAGGGCTGGATTTGTGAAACAGTATTGTGTAAATTTCATTTTGTCATGGAATATCCTGGTTTCTCCATCCATGGTTATTAAAAGTTTGCTGGGTATAGTAGCCTGGGCTGGCATTTGTGTTCTCTTAGAGTCTATATGAGATCTGCCCAGGATCTTCTGGCTTTTATAATCTCTGGTGAGAAGTCTGGTGTAATTCTGGTAGGTCTGCCTTTATATGTTACTTGACCTTTCCCTCTACTGCTTTTAATATTCTTTCTTTGTTTTGTGCATTGACTGAACCTGTGCTGTAACTCTCCATACTCAAATTCCTCCCAGCGAGAACTGGTCTCCCAGGAGTACAGACACATAGGTTTGCAGGAGGGAAAAGCCACAGTCAGAGACAGTAAACACGAGAGATAACCAAATGGCGAGAGGCAAGGGCAAGATCCTAAGCAACAGAAACCAAGGCTACTTACCATCATCAGAAACATGTTCTCCCACTACAATGAGCTCTGAATACTCCAAAATACCAGAAAAGCAAGACTCTAATTGAAAATCACATCTCGTGATGATGATAGAGGACATTAAGCAGGACATAAATAACTACCTTAAAGAAATAAAGGAGAACACAGATAAACAGCTAGAAGCCCTTACAGTGGAAACAGAAAAACCCCTTAAAGAATTACAGGAAAACATAACCGAACAGGTGAAGGAATTAAACAAAATCATCCAGGATCTAAAAATTGAAACAGAAAAAAATGAAGAAAACACAAGGGGAGAGAACCATGGAGATAGAAAACCTAGGAAAGTGATCAGGAGTCATAGATGCCAGCATCACCAAGAGAATAAAAGAGATAGGAACCAGAATCTCAGGGGTAGAAGATACCATAGAAAACATTGACACAACAGACAAAGAAAATGCTAAATGTAAAAAAGCTCCTAATCATGAGAAAGAAATTAGGGAAACAACTCCCTTCCCAATAGTCACAAAAAATATAAAATGCCTTGGTGTGACTCTAACTAAGGAAGTGAAAGATCTGTATGACACGAACTTTAAGTCTCTGAAGAAAGAAACTGAAGAAGACCTCAAAAGATGTAAAGATCACCCATGCTCACGGATTGGCAGGATTAATATAGTAAAAATGGCTATCCTGCCAAAAGTAATCTACAGATTCAATGCAATCCCCATTAATTCTTCACTGAGTTAGAAAGGGTGATTTGCAAATTCATCTGGAATAATAAAAAACCTAGGATAGCAAAAACTATTCTCAACAATAAAAGAACTTCTGGGGGAATCACCATGCCTGACCTCAAGCTGTACTACAGAGCAATTGTGATAAAAACTGCATAGTACTGATACAATGACAGACAGGTAGGTCAATGGAACAGAATTGAAGACCTAGAAATGAACCCACACACCTGTGGTTACTTGATCTTTGACAAAGGACCTAAAATCATCCAGTGGAAAAAAGACAGCATATTTAACAAATGGTTAAATGGCGGCTATCATGTAGAAGAATGAGAATTGATCCATTCTTATCTCCTTGTTCAAAGCTCAAGTCTAAGTGGATCAACGACCTCCACATAAAACCAGAGACACAGCAATTGATAGAGGAGAAAGTGGGGAAAAACCTCGAAGATATGGGGACAGGGGGAAAATTCCTTAACAGAACAGCCATGTCCTGTGCTCTAAGATCAAGAATTGACAAATGGGACCTCATAAAATTGCAAAGCTTCTGTAGGGCAAAAGATACTGTTATTAAGACAAAAAGACCACCAACAGATTGGGGAAGAATTTTTTTCAATCCTAAATCTGATAGGGGACTAATATCTACTATATAAAAAGAGCTCAAGAAGCTGAACTCCAGAGATTCAAATTATCCCATTAAAAAATGTGGTACAGAGCTAAAGAAAGAATTCTTAACTGAGGAGTACCAAAGGGCTGAGAAGCACTTGAAAAAATGTTCAACATCCTTAATCATCAGGGAAATGCATATCAAAACAACCCTGAGATGTAACCTTACACCAGTCAAAATGGCTAGGATCAAAAATTCAGGTGTGGCAAGGATGTGGAGAAAGAGGAACACTCTTCCATTGCT
>NC_034598.1:20299761-20314999 GCF_900095145.1 Mus pahari
TAGCAGAAGATGTCCTAGTCGGTCATCATTGGAAAGAGAGGCCCTTAGGTCTTGCAAACTTTATATGCCCCATACAGGGGAATGCCAGGGCCAAGAAGTTGGAGTGAGTGGGTAGGGGAGCAGGGCTGGGGGAGGGTATAGGGGACATTCAGGAAAGCATTTGAAATGTAAATGAAGAAAATATCTAATAAAATAATTTTAAAAAGCTCCTAACCCAAAACATTCAGGAAATCCAGGACACCATGAGAAGACCAATCCTATGGATAAGATGTATAGAAGAGTGTGAAAATTCCCAGCTTAAATGTCCAGTAAATATCTTAAACAAAATTGTGAAAGAAAACTCTCCTAACTTAAAAAAAGAGATGCCAATAAACACACAAGAAGCCTATAGAATTCCAAATAGATTGGAGCAGAAAAGAAATTCCTCCCATCACATAATAGTCAAAACAACAAATTCACAAAACAAAGAAAGAATATTAAAGGCTGATAATTCTTAGATTAACCTTCCTTTATGTTGTTCTGTGTGGCAAGCATGCTATCCCAGCCAACAGATTATTTTTTTTGAATAGCAAAACGACATCCTGGCACTATGATTGGAGGTGCATAGTTGGTTTTTAGTTCATGTAGGTAGCCTATTAAATATCACTTAAACTAATAAGTATTGGAGTCTGGAATTCAACTTGTATTTATTGTATATGAAAATGTAAAAAAAAAATCATTGTCTAACAACTTTCACAGATATGAGGGAGCTGGTTATGGCATGTCTTAAAAGATCTTCTCATTAAACATGAAATACAGTATGCTAAATTCAGAAGGAAAAAATACTAACAGGACTCATATAAGTCATATAGTGGAATTAGGATGTCGTATATTGGACATGAGTAGTTAGAAGGAGGTCATGTTAATGTCCATGGACATGTTACCACTGAACATCATGTGGATGTCTGGAGTCTGTGCTGCCATTTGAGCCATGCGGAAATCCATGGTCGTACCAGCCAATGTGGGCCATTTCGGTGTTTATGACCCTTGTTGTCCCTGGAGGCCATGTTGAAGTATGTGGTCTAGCATGGCTGTCCTCCATGAAGCTCAACAAACAGCTGACGGAGACTGATACAGATGTTTATACCCAACCAATGGACTGAAGTTGGGGACCACTATGGTTGAATTAGGGAAAGGCTGGAAGAAGTTGAGTTGGAGGGTGACCCCATAGGAAGGCCATCAGTCTCAACTAATCCGAACCCCTGAGATCTCTCAGACACTGAACCACCAACCAGGCAGCATATACTAGCTAGTCTGAGGCCCCCAACATATATTCAGCAGAGGACTGCCCAGTCTGACCTTAGTGAGAGAAGAAGTGCCTAACTCTTGAGATACTTGAGGCCACAGGGAGAGAGGAGGCCTGGTGGAAGTAGGGGGTGGGAGCTGGGGGATAGGGTGGGGACACCTTCCTGGAGACAGAGGGAGGAGGAATGGGATGTGGAACCGTGGGAAGGTGGAATGGTAGGGAGTAAGAACTGGAATGTAAAAAAAAAAAAAATGAAAGTAATAAAATAAATAAATCCATAATAAAGACATTATGATAACAATTCTGAATTGCTCTTCACAGTTGATGGTTTCTGGCTGGAGTGGGAGTGTCAGAAAAGAGTCAGTTTGCTTTAAGGGCATGCATGACCACTGGGTATTTGGCCATTTGACAATAAATTTATGGCCAAAACAAAATTGTACTTAGTGTAATTTTTTGTTTTGGTGGAGGAAACAGAAAGGTGGGAGGGTAGACCTGGGAGGATGGAAAGCAAGTGTGGTCTGGGTGGATTGTATAGGGTTCCCAAATAATACAATTATTATGCTGGAAAAAATAAATTTAAAGAGAACATTTAGTGTGTGTGTGTGTGTGTGTGTGTGTGTGTGTGTGTGTGTGTGTGTGTGCTCACTTGTACACAGGTGCACATGCATGCATTCACATGCATTTGTAAAAGTGACTTTTATTCTCCAGATGTATTTGTCATTTCAGAAGGTGAATATGAATAAGGACACCCTTTCTAGTTCTTTCTGAAATCTGGCTAGCTAGTTCAACTCAGGTGTTCTGACTCAAACTCTTCTCCAAGCTGACTAATTCAAACCAGTTGCTCTAAGCTTGTCACTGAATTGCACTGCTTGGACTCAAACCCACTCTGGCAGAATCTAATCTTCTGGTTCTTTCTCAATCTTTGACTCACTCTCACCTGGAACAAACTTGTGTTCTCCGCAACCTTTCCCTGTAAAACTGTGTTACCCTTAAGTAGTCTCTCTTTTTTATCCTGTTCTCATGTAAGTTGGGTGTATCCTACCTCTGATTCTTTCTGTCAAATCTTTCTCTGATTCATCACTCTGTCTGGTCCTCAGTTAGATATCACTTTCAAACATGGTTGCTTCCTTCTACAACCTAACCTTACCTTCACTGTTATTACCTGAATGTGTATACTAAATGTATGTCAGTATTTCAGCCAGAGGTATTGAAGATGTGTCATTCCAAACAGATTACACAGACCTAGAAGGTCTTTGGATGTGATCTCTTGTGAGAGCAGTCATATTCCTGGATTAAAATTCCTCTACATGCATATCTATCTATCTATCTATCTATCTATCTATCTATCTATCTATCTATCTATTTATTTGCATGGACCTGCATGCCACAACATGCATGTGGAGTTTGAAGACAACTTGATTGAATCAGTAATCTCTTTCCACGATGTGGCTTTTGAAAACTGAAATTAGGTAGCCAGGCTTGGAAACAAGTATATTTGTTCATGGGGCTGTCTCACTACCTGTGGTGAGGCTCCTAGATTTGAGTTTAGATCAAAATAACTTTGTAGTTCAGGATATAAAACAAATGCTTAAAGCAAGTGAAGAGAAGACAACAATGTTCATTTGTAAATCATTTTAAAAATCATTTTCCTATCAGAAATGGAACACCCAAAGGATGTGATCTATTTCACTTGTGCATCTTTCTACAATGCATCCTCCTTCTTTTCATATGTTTTTTAAAATGTACTTTTGACTGCAGTCTTTGTTACTAATCTTAGAATCTCCATTTTATTGACTTAGGACTAAGTACTAAATTTAATTATTCGATCAAAGTTACATTTAATGTAGTGTATGATGCAGAATAAATGGACATATTTTATACTAGTTCCTATAAATCCTTATTCACGCATTCAGTCATCTAGCTATGAGATTGTGGTGGTGGTTTTCATTAATGTCATCTTGTCACAAATTAAAATCATCTATAGGGAGCTGTGATAGAGAAATTGTTGCAATTACCAGAATTGAGGAAGAAAGTCACATTCCAAATGTAGGCAGCACCTTTTGGTAGCACCCCAGATAAAAAGGTAGTGGCACCAATAAAAAGAATCTTGGCCAACGGAAGGCTGTCTTTTGATTATTTGGATTTCTGTTTTACTGCCAACTTAATTCATCATGATTCAGTTGCTGCTGATCCCTTTGCTAGTATCAGAACCATGGTTTCCAAATGTCTACTAGAAACTGTGGCCTCAGTAGTGCACCAGGAAGCTTCCAGTTTTTCTGCAATTGATTGGGACTACTGAGGAAACTAGTCTCTCAAAGCAAATACCTGCAAGGTTCACAGCCACTCAATGTGAGACAATAGCTGTTAATGTTTTGAGATAAGCTGCTTTAAATATCTGTGAATATATTTAATTAATATGTATATAAATTATAATATAATATGTTGCATGTTCTATCTATAGACCCCTTGACTAATACAGAGGTTCATACAGGTATTTTCTAAGTTGAATATCTACTACCTTTAAGAAAGCTGGGCGTGGTGGTGCCCGCCTTTAATCCCAGCAATTGGGAGGCAGAAGCAGGCAGATTTCTGAGTTTGAGGACAGCCTGGTCTACAAAATGAGTTCCAGGACAGCCAGGGCTATACAGAGAAACCTTGTCTCGAACCCCCTGCCCCCCCCAAAAGCATCATTTTCTTTGTTTGTTTGTGTGTTTCATCTACTATTGCATCTTCAATAATCCTACATTCCATTTAATTTATAAAAATAATTTCATACATGTGTAATGTATTTACAAGTGTCCTGCTGTTTGTCCAACCAGGTAGACAATGGTTGGAATGAATGGAGGAAGGATTTTTACTGGCAATTTGAGTCTGAAAATGATCAGCTATAGTTGTCAAAAACAGACAAGTGTAAAAAGCAGAGTACCTGAGTGGAAAAGGAGATAGTTTTCTTATTTTAATACATGTGAAATACTTTAAACTGCTAATCTAATATGTATTCAGACTGTCTGTTTAACCTGCTTTCAAGAAAATAATGTAATAATCAACCTCAATCACCTTGGTGTCCCTTGTAATTAACTTTTTTTGGCAAAGTTAAAAAATAACTTTTACAACTTAAACTAATACATAGATGTAATCTTAAGTTGTGTAGTTTTGATATACCTGACCCATATTAGCAAGCATCTTCAAATAATTACATGCCAGAGGCAGCATTAATAGAAATTGAAATCACTCTTTAAAAATGATTATCCCTAATAAATGTTGAACACAATAACATTTACAGGTAATGTTGAATGTTATATTTGGATATTTCTTGATAGACAATGATGTTTGCAATACTGTTTGTTATCTGGGTCAGTTGGAGTCAGTGACATAACTCCTTGTAAAGTGTTTTAGAGACACAAACAATAAAGTATCTTTCATTCCTTCCCCATGTTTCTCTGCTGTTCAGTAAAAGCAGAGCAAAGCTTATTATTAGGTAGACACACACACAGGCATACTGAAACAGTCACATGGACAGGGACAGTATCATATGACAGCCTTGAGGCAGACACAGAATCAGACTCACACAATAGACATACAGATGGACAGAGGACAAGAAGTATCTGGGCTATCAATTGGTTAAGGGACACCAAGGAGGAGTGTTTGATATCTTCATATATATATATATATATATATATATATATATATATATATATATATATATACACACATATATATACACACATAGGATCTCAGGTTGAATCTCTTTTTATTGTTTTGTGTGGCTTTGTATAGTTTTGATGATATAATCAAAACACTATGTGTTTCCCAAGCACAGCCATCTATTTTTAATGTGAATAGCAATAATAAAAAACATTATGAAAGGATAAGCATTTACCAATCTGAACTCTAGGAGAAATAATTCTAAGTCTGTAAATGAATTATGTTACGTACTTTGTTATGATGCTAAACACACACACACACACACACACACACACACACACACACAAATGAAGACTAACCACTGCTTACAGTGCCATAGTGTAAAATGGATAGTGTAAAATAGATAGTGAACCGTTGTCTTTCCCTTCCCCTTCAGTTCTGGCACCTATTTAAACACAAACTGTATGGGAGAACAAATACAAAGAGTTCATTGTGATTTAGGTCTTTGACATTCATATTGTGACATTTGAGATCTTTTTCAATATACTAATAAGAACCACTGAGCATTGCTGACCTGGGCTGTAATATACTTTCACATTAGGAGATACAATGATAAATAGGGCAGAGTTCATGCACTGTGAAGACTCACAGATTCCCCAAGGGAAATAAACACATGAAGAACGATAAGGGCAGAAGTAATATACGGTACAGCCAGAGAGAAGCTTCTACTGGATTACTGTTATGGAATACAGTTTTCCTTCATTTTCTTGAGCCTGTCTATTCTGTTTATAACTGAATGAGTATACATAATGGGAGCACTTGCTTACTGGAGAGCACTTTAAGTCTTTCTTCAGAACGTATTTGAATGTAAGAGAAGCTAGGATTGAGACTAATTAAAAGGTAACTGCCAAGTGTTGAGTTCACGCTTAAATTTTGTTTCAAGTATCAGCTCTCTATGAAGTATTCTACCAAAGGCACAAGAAGAAGATTTGCGGTATAAATAAAATGATATTGAATTGGTGCCATTTAATTGAAGCACTGAGTAGCTGAGTGTGTAATCTGAGCTTCCCTGAACTGCAGCAAATACTTGCTGATCTCACACAGGGAGTGGATGCAGAGGAATGTTTTTAGAGTGGTATCTAGGCATCTGAATTCAGCAGATGGATGACATATAGTCACCTAGAGAAATGAGGTTTCAGGTTCAATCTCTTCACAAGTCTTTTCTCCTTGATTGGTTTTAGGCTTAAAAGCTGATTCCCAAGCATAGACACCAGTCTTTAATGTGGGTAGCAATAGTAACAAGAGGCTTCAGAGAGTAAGCAGAGATCTCTCTGTAATGTGATAAAAATCATCCACATCCATGCAACAGGTTGTTAATGTAACCTGACCCCAGGACTCGCCAGCAAAGCTACATCTCAATTTTATATTGGAACACAGGACCCAGAACATGAGTATGAACTTTTTTATTATATGCACCAACTGTGAAAATACATATATATCATTTTTCAGTTACTGTAGACTAACAAAGTAGATAACTTCAAATAAACAAAAGCAGAAAAATATTGGTTTCATAGCAATAATTTCTCTCTTGAATATATATATATATATATATATATATATATATATATATATATCCCATCTTTTATTATGGTTAGTTATGTTTTTTACTCTCAGAAGGCTATAAGTCCTCAGAGTGCAGATATTATGTTATTTATCTCTGTCATCTGAAATGTCTAGCATACAGCTTTCAAAATGATGGTTCTCAATAAAAGGTTTGTTGGTAGGAACATAATTAAATTTGCACATTATTTAGTCATCTGTGAGGCCAGTCAGTTAGTGGTGCCTGGAACTGGGTTATTCTCTCTAGAGAGCAAGGTACTGTGACTAGATGTCTCTAAGGACTATTTATGCATTGTCTCACCCAATTATTAGTGACTACTTACTACTATGGAAAATCAGCTGTGGAAACATCAGCTCTCCAAAGATTGCCCAGGTAGAAAATATCATCATCAAGATACACGCTTTAGTGTGTTTCAGGGGCTGGTGTATGAACTACTTTGTGGCTGTTCATGTTGAGTCTATTAACATCTCCCTTAAGAGTGTAAAAATGGGAAAACAAAAAAACTCTTTATCTTGGAGGCACCCCTCATTTCAAACAGACTTTCTGTGTTAATCTGTCATCCCCAAACAGCCATGGCAGGTCAGCAGGGCAAGTACCATCCCTATATTATAGGTGTAGTTACCGACGTTAAGAAAGGTTGTGATTTCCCCAGAGTCGCAGAGCTCGCAATCGGAAAGGCTTGCACTGGAATCCTGAGTTCAGGATTATAGCTCAACGTGACTTCCTCATTTGTGATATGGGAATAATAACACCTTCATTGCTGTATTGTGTGAGTAATCAAAGTAATGAAGCTTGCCATAAAATATACATTGAATCCATCTTATATGGTTCTACTTTATATGGCACCGTTACTAATATTGGTCCCATTCCTTCAAATCAACAATTTTGTCTCCCAAGATTTAGTAAGGTATTTTGTAATACTTCCATTTGGTTTGTTATTTTTCTTGATCATTCCATCCACTTCTTTCCCACCCTGTTTAACAAAACTTAAATAATAATGATCTCATTTGAGCACTGCTTACTTTGCGATACAAATAAAAAATTTTAAATGACACATATAATCCCATTTTTATATTTTCTGATTTGAGCTTAACTTTTGTAGCATTGTGAACACCTTCTTTGATTTATTGTGTCAAAATAGTTCACAGATATTTTGCTTTCAGTGTTGTATATTGGTCATTGGGTTACAAAACCTTGAAGATGTATTTAAGTTACTTTCTAGCATTTCATTTATTTGTGCTTCTTTGTGGCATTTAATGCTTGAGTACAGTGTCATCTTCGAGTATCAGGTAAATATTGGGGTCACATTTTGAAATTTTGGCTGTCTTAACGTGTTGGCTATGCTTTGGATAACATATCAAAAACTAAAAATTAATGTGATTTTTTTTACTTAATATATAATATATCATGAAAGACACTGTATTATCTGAAAATTACCATCAAAGGCAAATAGGCTCATATTAATCTTGTTAATGGATAATTACTTATGTTTCTTTGGCTAAATCATATTTATAGCCTGCTTCTTCACTTGAAAAAGTCAGCATGAGTGCATCAATTTATTTATTTTTGTTGATGAGTACTTAGAGTAGTTTCTAGATATTGAGTCAACTGTTAAATAATAATAAAACAATAAGTATAAAAATATTAATATCCATAATGATATCCTTTATCTATTGATGGAATTGACTTATAGGCGCTATGTGATAGCTCGTGGTTTAAGTGCATCGTACATGCCTGATAAACTTTAGATTTCTATGAGGACCTTTTATTGTTTTATAAAACATTTTTATTCCTAAACATTCTATACTGAACCTCTTGTCTAAAATTTGAAGGTTTTAGAAAAGGGTGATAATCATATATGAATGTTTCTTGTGTCACAAGTTACCTAAAGAATTCAATCATTGGGAAGTCACAGTGATGTGTGTATCTTGAGACTTGAACCATGTGAAGGAAAACAGACAATGTGTATCTTTTTCAAATATATACAAGATTTTATGGAAAAATAGACCTAAGCGTGTCACATGTTTGAATTTTTGACTTTTTGTTGATTTTTAAATTGTTTTTCATTTTAAAGTTAAATATTTGTATTATTTTGCTAGGAAATACGATAATAGGTTAATTATGACAGTATATATGATAATTATATGCAATATACATTATATGTAAACATTATATGCATATGAACTAAGCAAGTTACAGAAAAAAAGGAACACATGATCTCATTTGTAAGTAGAACTTAAACAATTTGATCTCATTGGAATTGAAAGTTGAACACTGGTTCTCAGAGTCTCGGGAGAGTAAGCAGAAGTGAGAGGGAAGGTGGTTGATATATATCATACTATACATACATACACATATATATTTGTGTGTGTGTGTGTGTGTATGCATATCCTTGTAACTTTCTCATATTCTCCACCTCTACTTCAATCTCTTCCCAAACTGTCTCCGTTCAGCCGATACATTAAAACATAGCATTGCACTTACAATGGTATAAGATGTAATGTTTTAATACCTGTATATGTGCATTGTATAATGCTTAAGGCAAGTTGCACAAAACTCTCTAATAAAATATTTATGATTTTTCTATGGTAAAACTAATACAATATTTATGATTTCTCTATGGTGAAACTTCAAATCATTTTCTCTAGCTTTGTAGGATACAGGGTATTGTTTTCTATATTCAGCACACTGTGCAGTAGCCCAGCAGGGCTTCTCGTTCCATCACACTATATCCATGCACTCATAGAACACACTCCGTTCACTTCTCTCACTACTTTCCCAAGTCACTAGGAATCACTGTTCGGATTTCAGCTCCTATGGCATCAAGAGTAGGTTTGGGTTGTTTTTGTTTTTTTTTGTTTGTTTTGTTGCTGATGTTTTCTTTATAACATCTACATACAAGTAAGACCATGCTTTCCTTTCTGTTTTATCTTCTTTCCCTGATGTATTTCAGCTGCCATAAAAATTTTCATTTTCACTCTTGAATGCTATTAAGTGAGCCTTCAAAGATAACATTTTGTTTTAAATATTTGTGTAGCTTATATGTATGTTTTCCCTTAGTAATTCTGTAGACTCAGTATCACTTACCAAATGTGTTAACCTTTTTCAAAATACTGCAGCACAAATTATTCCTATTTGTAACGATCTAGTTAACAAAAGTGGAACAGTATAAATATTTCTGATTTTAGGCTGAAGTTTTATGTGTAAAACATTGGCCACTTTTTATATTAAATGTCATTTGTTCATTGATCATACTTTTATCTTTAGTGTGTGTATGTGTGTGTGTGTGTATGTGTGTATGTGTGTATTGTGTGTGTGTGTGTGTGTGTGTGTGTGTGTGTGTGTGTATTTTGGAACTAAAATATAGCTACATTCGTTCCACTTTTTTTTCTTCCTTCTAAGGCCACTTATAAGTCTATGTTTCTCTGTCTGTCTCTCTTTCAAATGTATAGCCTGCTTTTCTTTAATTGTTACTGTTCATATATGCACGTAACATATAAATACATAAATATATAAACACAATGTTCTCAGTTACTGTAGTTCTGTTTGTACGTACGTAATTTTAGGGCTGACCAATTGGTATTGATCACCAAGTTTGGGGTTACTCCTGGGGAGGACTGTCTCCTCCACCCTCAGTGTTCTTTAGTTGTTTAGGAGGTGGGTCTCTGTGAGATTCCCCCATCCATTTTAGCATTTATGATGGTGAGGTTCTTATCCTTGTCTTACTTAGGCATTGTGGTTGCTACTTTTATGGTCTTATGAGCTTCATCACGAATATTGTGATTTTTCTTTATTTATCCTAAATGTAAGAACATAATCTAAAATCAATGTGGTATTAATTAACACAATGAGATTTTATGCACATTTGTTATGTGTGATAAATATACCTTACTGTGATGGTACATTTTTGTTAATTTAACCCAAATGGAGTAATTGGGAATAAGGAACCTCGAGTAAGGAGATCCCTCTGTCACATTGGACTTTGTACATGTCATAGTTTATGGGGTTTTTGTTTGGTTGGTGGTTGTTTTTGTTTGCTTGTTTGTTTGTTTGTTTCTGTTTTTGGTCACTTTGTTGACCAGGCTGGCCTCGAACTCAGAAATCTGCCTGCCTCTGCCTCCCAAGTGCTGGGATTAAAGGTGTGTGTCAGCACTGCCTAGCATAGTTTATGTTTTAAGCCAAACATTAAGTTGTTTATGTTGAAATATTTTTCTTTGCAATATTTGGTAAATTGGTTGGTAGTTTCTCTCTCTCTCCCTATTTATGTTGAGGTCAGAGAATAAGGCTTTTACGTGGGAATTCAGGAACAAAACTTGGTTCTTCAGATCTTTACAGCCAATGTTTCTCTCACTGAGCCATTTGCCCACACATATTATTATTTCTTTGATGGGTATACAGCAACCACAACCACATCCACAACCACAGCAACAATGATTACTAAATAATTCTCACAAAAAAAAGGTGACATAAGGGGAAATATCCCTTGTCGGAGTAAAGTAGTTTACTCAGATGTGTAAAAAAATATCTTTTCTGTCTCGCTACAAAATCAGGGATATAGCAGACAAGGTTCATATATACAGAGTGGTAAATGAGATGGATTATAATGTATACTCCATTTCCATATAGATTATTTTTTCTTAGTTTTCTTTTAGTTCATGATAAGTGGGACTAATTGGGGGAAGTCACCGTATAAGATGCCAGACAGCCTTGGTCTTAGAGTGCTAACTGAAGGTCTGTTTGCCTGGAGTACTGTGGTGTGCTTCAGGCAACTGTGACATCAAATGGTATGAGAATCAATATGAGCAAATCTGGAGACAGATGTGAATGGCATGGTGTTCTGGGAAAAGGAGGTTCACAACAGGACTGTAAAACTGTTGTACTGCCATGTGACAAAGATTATAGAACATATGACCAAAAGCTACTGGGACCAGAACCCCAAGTCAGAGATTCTAATGTGACATATCCAAATAGGGCTTGCATAATGCTATTTCTCAAAAGTCTTCAGTGTAATTATAAAGCAACCAGAAGATTGAAGATCATTGGTCAAAATTATGTAAAGGTATAAGGTAAGTGTTCTTCATATGTAATGCAATGTCAAGGTTCTAGTATCCAGAGCCTTCACCTTTACACGCACACACACACACACACACACACACACACATACACACACACACATTTCAAATTAAATACAAATATTTTTGTTTTAAAGCCTTCTGGAATGGTATGTGGGTACACAGGCTATATAATAGACATTCCTTTTCAAAGCACAAGGAAATAAGTACTGTTGTTTTATCCAGTTGAATAGGTTTTTTTTTTCTATACAAAGGCAATAATTATTTCAATATCTAAGGCAAATGGGCAATTGGCAGAAATAAACAGCAAAAAATAAAGCAAATCTGAAACTTATCCCTGACCAATTTGAGCTATAGGAGAAATGGAGTCTAGTACAATGCCACGTGTGGAAAACCTTGGAAAAGAGTGCAGAAATCTTTTTTTAAACTAGCTGGATAAATGTGTTATCTCTATCAGGGTGTCAGTAACAAGACAGAAACAGGTGGTAGACCAGGAACTATGCTAAGAAAAAGAAGACAGACAATTGAAACACTAAAGTCAATATAGAAAGTACAACATATTCATATGAACTCAGGAGTAGTAAGTAGCAATACTATCAATGCTCTAGTAGGCACCAGATGCAAGCAGGTGTGTGAAATTAGGAGGTCAGCTGCAGGCTGTCAGAATCTGATACACCTTCAGAATGAATATCTGAAAGCACTTGAAGAGAAACACCGAACAGGGAATTTGAAAATGTTGTAGATTCCAAAGAGTCAACAGTTAAGGTCAGTATGACTCAAATGGAAGCAAATGTATGATGGCACCTTAAATTAAAACGTCAGGAAGCAATTGCTGAGTCAGCACTGGGCTTTGTAAACAAACAGAAGTTGGGATTTCGAGCGGTAGAGATGCTTAGAGAGACATGGCAATATAGTACATCTGGGTCTTCTTCTTTCCCTGGATTGAAGGACTAAAAACTAGCCATGGTATTGTAGCATCTCACACTGCCATGATCCCAGGATCACCCAGGATCCCAGGATCCCGGGATCACCCAGAGGAAATATATAAGCCAAACATTAAGTACATGCATATATGGTGGATAGCATGAGTTTTTGCTACTTCACCTATGCTCCTAGTGGGTTGTGTGCTTCCAGCCACCCACCCAGCAGCTCTTTGAATCTGAGACTGAAAGACACATATACATTACCTTATTTTTAAAATGCCTTTGCTAATTCAGTGACTGGGCATTATTTTTTTTTAAATTTTTTTGACTGGGCACTTCTTATGTAAATAAGTCTTATTAACAGTATATTTGCCAATTATAGATGCAACAACAATTACTCTATTTCTTTTAAAATGTCTGGATAACTCAATTGTCCTAGGAACGGAAGAAAATCATTAAAATTGTAATCTATTGTTTCTACCTCACGTTCACTAAACTGCAGACTCTTACCAACAATTTTGATTTATTTCATTTAAAATTTGAGTGAGGATGTTTTTATTCAGGATCATGTTATATAATAGAAATTAAGGAGATGGACAAGCATATCAGCTGGTAATGTTTTACAGAATACTAATATTTTTCTCTCTCTTTTCATTGAATGATGATGCAGTGTGATGTATTCTCAGAGAAAGAATTGAATCTGTTCTTTGGGTCCATGGCATATTAATCTCAGAAGATATTTTCCAGTGCTGTTGGTATACACATTTTATGAGGTAGGTATCAGTTTCCTTCTACATAATTTTAACTTTAGAAAAGTCAGGATTATATACAAAATGTCCTAGTTTCATTAATAACCTATTATAAATTTATCATCCAAAAATACATAGAAAGCTATATTTTTAGCTTGTTCTGCCAGTTAGAGAATAAGTTTCATGAGCTTACTGCCTGCTGTGTAAATTCATACTTCACTTCTGTTGTTTTATAACTACAGCTTTTAGGCTACCTAGGGAGTCCTTTAGTTCTACTATTACAGAATTTGGTGAAGGGGATTATAATGGATGAACCTGAGGCTTTGGATTCTGAGCACGTGAGGAAACTATTCAAAATGTTACTCAATTGCCTGCAAGTTCATGTTTAAATTCTTGAAAAAAAAATGGTATGTGTACTTTTGACTTTTTTATTGTAAGGTGGAGGCATCTTGTTTTGCAAACTGGGAATATATTAGGCTGACATCGATGGAAGAAGACAGAGTGTTTCCGCAAAGCAAGGAAACTCAACTCAATGTTGGAGAGAAATCAGATCCCAGAGAAGTACTAGAAGAGCTACCTATGATGTCCAGCATGGAGAGAGATTTCAGTACTTTGTCAAGAGAATCTTAAACGATGAAAACTAGAATAGAAAGGATGGGAATGATTTAAATTCATTTCACACTTGTTCTTCTGTTGCAGAGACTTGGTGTGTCTTCAACAGGTGGCAAGCTGGCCAATTTATTCCAGTTTCTGAACACTGACCATTTCCCATGAAATTATCACACTTTGGAATATTTTGGATTCCCTTAAACCAGCACCATCCCAACATAGCTCGTTCCCAGAATACCCAACACTTTTATGTTTGTCTGGAATAAGCCCAACCCTGCTCCTCTCTGCCACCCTGCTGTGTCACTACGTCTAATTTCAGAGTGCCAAAGCTTAGTTGGAAACCAGAGTTTCTTCTTTTCTTTTGCAGAGTTTATTTCTGTTTCTATTTATCCTTTCTCTTCTGTCTAGACTCCAGTTAATAGGGGTTCCGATCCCAACCCTTGGAATCATCCCTCTTGGAATGGTGCCAAAATAAAAAAAAATTTGCTTGAAGTGAACCATCACCTCCCAACTGCTCATTTCTTTTCGTATCCAATTTAGATTCTATATTCCAATTTTAGTGTTGCCTCCTTATGAGTACTCAAGTGTTTCCTCTTTCTCCCTTATTGTTATATATGCTTCTCAAACCTTTAGCATTATTCCAACTGTCAGTCTTTGCCATAGCCACAACAGATCATCTATGTTAGGGGTGTGGGAGAGAGTACAAAATAATTGCAAAATGTAATGCCCAAGGTATACTTTGATTCATGAATTTGGATAACCCTTGATACTAAATATCCAGCCTTAGTATTAGGTTTCCATGGTAAATCTGCTTTAGTCTTCTTTGGAAAAAAAAACAAAAACAAACCCAAAACCCAAAACAAAAACAATGCTTCCTACATACTAAACTGACAGCCTTCCTCAGGCCTCACTAATGAAAGCAGAGGGTGTCTCATTCTTCTGTACCTAAATGGACACAGGTATCTGCTGTTTAATCATCTTGTCTTCTCTCCTTTTGTAATTGAAGAGATAATTGCTCCTGCTCCTCTCAGGGTCTTGTTCCTCTACCTGGACTCTTCTGCTTTGCTGGTTCCCATTTCAAGATTCATCTACTTCTTGGACCTTGAAACATCTGGCCTTGCTATTTTTCTCTTCTTCTTCTTTTTTTTAAATTTATTTATTATTATTTTCTTTATTTACATTTCAAATGCTATCCCGAAAGTTCCCTATACCCCACCCCCACCCCTGCTCCCCTACCCACCCACTACTAGTACTTGGCCCTGGCCTTCCCCTGTGCTGGGTCATATAAAGTTTACAAGACCAAGGGGCCTTTCTTCCCAATGATGGCTGATTAG
>NC_034598.1:20315104-20335785 GCF_900095145.1 Mus pahari
TCTAGCTCCTCCATTGGGGGCCCTGTGTTCCATCCAATAGCTGATTGTGAGCATCCACTTCTGTGTTTGCCAGGCACTGGCATAGCCTCACAAGAGGCCTCTATATCAGGGTCCCTTAAGCAGAATCTTGCTGGCATGTGCATTAGTATCTGCTATTTTTCAAGGCAAAACTGTATCACTACCTCCTTCTGTTTTCTATTCAAACCATGTCAATTTGTTTTCTTCCCATTGTGTTCCACTGCCATAGCTTGGCAATCAACAGTTTCTAGAGTTTGAAACCAGCTCTCTGTCACCCTCTCACTTAATCTTTGGGCATTTCACTCTGCTTGCTATGTTCTTGTTTTAGAAAACCTTTCCTGACTTCCATGAACATATTTTCTCCCTAAAACTATCTTCAAGACACTTCATCTGGCTTGTCCCTTTTTGGTCTCTGCTTTTTTCAGATTTTGGGTGGGTGCTGGGCCTCTGTGGCTGCTGTTCTTTTTGTATTCTTCTTAACCAACCTGTTGTCATAGTTTAAAATAGCCTTCTGATTGGTATTTCTCATGCATGTCTCCTATTTATTTCTGATCTTCAGCAAAATATTCAAATTACTGTTGCCATTCCTACACATTGTTGTATAGTAGTTCTCTTCCACAATTATCTTCCAAGGAAGCTCCTTAAGACTGAACATAAACAGCTCAAAGTAGCTCCAGGAAGTCCCTGAAACTGATCAGATTTGCAAGGCTCCTACTTTCCAGAGTAAGCTGTAAAGAATACGGAAGGTACTCTCAGACAAACCAAATTGCAAAGAAGTCAGAGAAACCAGACCAGCTGCCTAGAAAAGACTCTGATCAAGTGCGTCAACTGGAAAGCTCTCTCTCCCATCTAGTTGATCTGCCCCAGGCTGTGAAGTGTATTCCATTTTCTTAGATTTTGTGAGTTGTCACCCATGTCATTTCTGCTCTTGTACGGAACTGCTCACACATATTCTTATAAGGAAGCCCAACAAAATGCATTGGTTCATTAAGCTGGACTTTGATGGTATCTTTTCTTTGGCCTCTTTTAGGTTTCCTGCCTGGGGTGAGTAGATATGTCTGTTGCATCTCCCCAGGAAATATCTTTTCACACAACCCACATACAGTGGTATGCATCCGACACATATCCTTAACTTAAAATATCTAAAGTGCTATTTCATAGCATCCATTTACTCTTTATTAATTCAGTTTTCCAGGTCTAGGTCATGCACATTTTTCCATACAGCATGTGCAACAGAAACAAGCTGTTCACCCTTAGTTACAAATCATTTCCCAGTAATTTATTTTCATGATATAATTGTGTCTCTTTAGTCTGTAGCAAAGGCTGGCCTCAAATTTGAATGGATCCTCCCACTTCAGCCTTTGTAATGCTGAGATTACAGTTGTGAGCCATGCAATGTGAACATGAGTGTCTTTGTGTCCTGTGAGCTATTACAGTAGTGTCCCCAGCTTTGCTGAATGATCTTTTTATTCAAAAAAAAACATATTGCTGCATAGATTTGTCATATACCTTTATTTTTTGCCACAGTAAAGATTTATTGTAGTGTGTGTGTTGTAGCTTTCAAGTTGAGCCTGCAGTATTTCCCTTCATTTATTTTATCATCTATTATGTTGATTCCATGAGTAAGTGTTCTAATTTATTTTGAAGTTCCTTATAAGACCTGTATGACCTAGAGTCATTCAACCTATCAGAACACATTGTTACCCCTCTTTTCCATTTCTGCTTGTCCTCTCTACTTCATGACCTCATATGTACTTTCCCTGTATTATATGACTTTCTTAGAAAGATGGGAATGAATGATTATTTACTTTTTTTGTAGTTGATTATTCTGTTCTAATCTCCCCAGTGATGGTGTGAGTTCCTTAGTACCCACGCCAACAGCCTGAATTTTTGAATGAAAGACGCATATGTGAAGACTTATATTTAAAATGTCTTAATCAACCCGATGGTTGGGTCATTCCCAAACTTCCATGTTGCTAATGCCTTCCCTCCGATACTCCTGAATTATTACTTACTAAAATGTATACTTCATCTTTGCTTCCCCAGACCCAAAGGGGGCGGGGTCCTCTTCCCTGACTCTTACATGATTGGTAAGCTTTCTCTTCTGCCACTTTCAAGCCTGGATCTTATCTCTTTTCCAGCATGGTGAACTTCCTGAGTTTCTTGCCTGGGAATCCTAAAAGTCCTGCCTCTGGCTCTGTGCCTAGCCATTGGCCACCAGCAACTTCACCGATCACTGCCACTGGGCCAGGGACCCTCAGCATTTTACATGTAGATGTGTAAATTCCCATATAATTTTGGGAACCCAATTAACATAATACTAGCAATTAACCAAATACACAACATACTTCAGTTACTCCTGATCAAAGAAATACTTCCACTTAAGGCTGACTTCTCTCACTAGTGTATTTATTGGACTTACAAGAGCATGTGTTACTCAGAGGTTACCAAAAATTAACCCCTGCATGTGTAGTGATTTTAAAAAGTTGTATTCCCGAGTGATGCCTGCACCAACCAAGTGTCTCTTCCTCCCAGCTACTGTTCAAGCTTTTGGGGATGGGCCTCATGAATCTCAAATGGTTCCTGAGTCTCTTGAGCCTTGTAAGATCCACTGACTTGTTGAGAGTCTTGTGACTCTATATTCCCCATGTCTAGAAGGAATTGTTTTGGTTCAGAGGGACTAGCTACACAACTCCCTGACATTTCAAACATGCAGAAGACAGTAAAGCCACTGAATGCTTCCAGGAACCCTTCTCCATTGCTGCTGGGATTGGAAGCTGGTACAATGACACTGGAAAGCAGTTTGGTGATTCCTCAGAAAATTGGACATAGTACTACCTGAGGACCCAGCAATACCACTCCTCAGATCCAACAGGTAATAAGGACACATGCTCCACTATGTTCATAGCAGCCCTATTTATAATAGCCAGAATCTGGAAAGAACCAAGATTCCCTCAGCAGAGGAATAAATACAGAAAATGTGGTACATTTACACAATGGAGTACTACTCAGCTATTAAAAACAATAAATTTATGAAGTTCTTAGACAAAAGGATGGATCTAGAGGATATCATCCTGAGTGAGATAACCCAATTACATAAGAACACACATGATATGCACTCACTGATAATTGAATATTAACCCAGAATCTTGAAATACCAAGATACAATTCACAAACCACATGAAACCCATGAAGAAGGAAGAACAAAGTGTGTATACTTCAATACTTAGAAGGGGGAACTATATACCTATGGAAGGAGTTACAGAACCAAAGTGTGGAGCTGAGACTGAAGGAATGACCATCCAAAGATTGCCCCATCTGGGGATCCATCCCATATACAATTACCAAACCCAGACACTATTGTGGATGCCAACAAGTGCTTGCTGGCAGGAACCTGATATAGTTGTTCCCTGAGAGACTCTGCCAGTTCCTGACAAAGACAGAAGGAGATGCATATATATATATATATATATATATATATATATATATATATATATATATCATAACTGACTTGCACTCCTATAATTTTAAGTGCACATTACTTAAAGTCTTAATATTTATCTATCTATCTTTTAAACATCAGTGAACATAATTAAGACACAAATGTGGTATCTGATAAATGTGTGTGATCAGAAGGAATATAAGTTGTGTGTGTATTTGTTCAGAAGGTACATACACTGCACTGTGTGTGGTTCTACACAGGTACTTGCATTTTCTTGAACTTTTGGTTTTTGTCTAGATATATCACAGACTTCTAAAGGGTAAACATTTCTCTATTGATTTTTAAGAAGGTAGGTTATATGTTGTCCACGTTTTATTTCTGTTGCTGTAGTAAAGTATCTTGACAAAATGAAAATTATGGAAGAAAGTATCTATTTATATTATAATTTCAGGGTATATTCCACAGTGGTTAATTTTGATTGCCACAGGGAATTTTTGATGAAGAACTTCCTCTGTTACATTGGTCTATGGACATGTATGTGGGGGAATTTCTTGATTAATAACTGACTCACCTACAGATAGCCAGAACAGTGTGAGAGATACCTTTATGGGAATTAGATTGAATAAGGGTTGGAGTATAAGTTTGAGTGTAGGGGGTGGGAGTGGGGCTGGTCTTTACAAGAAACCTAGCTGAATGTGATACTGGAAGTAAATCAGTGTGCAAGATTCTTCGGCTTTCTGTTATCACTTCATATGTTAAATCTCTGCCTCAGCGTCCCTTAATGATATATTTGTAATCCATAAGCTAAAATAAAGCATTTTCATTCCATGTTGCTTTTCATCATAGTTGTTATTACAGCAATAGGAATTAAGCTTGAACATAGCCCCTATCTTTGGTGGACTTAAAGCAGGAACATCAACTAGCCAGTAATATCATATCTATAGTCAGGAATATAGAGGCATAAATGCATTCAAGCTGCTTAATTGCTTGCTTGAGCTTACCTTAATTTCTCCACTCAATTCAGGAATCTATACCTAGGGACTAGTTCTACCCACACTGGACTGGGTCTTCTCACATCAATTATCTTTAGGCAATCCTCTACAAACATTTGAGCAGGTGAATCCAATGTAGACAATCCTTCATTGATATTTTCTTTCTATGTGATTTGAGGTTGTGTCAAGTCAAAAATTAAAAATAACTATCTCAATAATTTTGATTCATTGATGGTAGCTTGTACTGGACTTTTCTTTTTATGGAAAAGTCATTAGTAAATTTTCATTTTGTTTCAGCTATGCCTAAGAGTTTATATTGTTTATTTTTGCTATAGTTTAATTATCCTCTCTGATCACATGAAAATGTTTTTAAGGATAATAAAATTTTCTAAGGACCAGAAGCAGGATATAGGAATAATGCAATGAGTTTCACATCTTGTGACTACTAAATAATAATGGACAGTTCACAAAATCTCTGCATGCAGCTGAGAGAACTTTTTGTTGTGTTAAAGCTCACTTTTCACTTTATGTTTTCACATAGTACAGGAAGCTGCTTTTAGATACTTTCTTACACTGTGGAGGCATTTTACTACCATGAAAGCATACTTTTGGTAAAACTAAGATATTTATTTACATTGTTTCATTTGACTTTTCCTGATCTTCTGATCCCTTGTGGACAAGTAGTATGGCATTCATACTGTGGAGGGGCCACTGTTTGCTTCTGCTATAGCTTTCTAAAAATTCAGTTCATTTTGTGTATGAAAACAAAATAAACACCTAAAAAGCAAAACATCAGAAGAACCTATGTCTAAATTTCTGGCAGGCTAGATTTGCAATGTACTAGGGTACTTTATTCAAGGTTCTAGCTATCTTTGGATCACCCAACAAATGCTTGCCATCTGGCTAGCCACAACAGAACAATAATTCTCACTACAAGACCAACCATCTCTTGGTCACTGGACAAATGCTACCTATCCAGCTAACCACTGCAATTCAATGAGAATAGGAACTCATGACAAGATGAAAGCGGGCTCTGGAATGATTTTTAAAGTGAATAAATCATATCTATATGTTTTCAATGCACTTATTTTATGTCAAAGCAGTTAGACCTGATTTCTTGCCATGTTACTTCTCCTTGCAACATAATGCCTGTCTCAACATATGTTGACTTTACATTTATTATGACTCCAATCAGCTTGCCTAGAATTGAAGTAAGATCCTTTGGTTGTGGTTTCTGAAGTTCTTACGGATAGAGATATCACTAGTATTTCAGCAGGCTTCTTGTATAACAAATGATCTGGTTCAGAAAGCTAGTATATTCACAAATTTCTGAAGATATGAAGAAGATATTTTATTTCTTAAATAAAGAAACATTATTTACTGAGTAAGGCAAATATTTTCCAGTAGCTTTAATAGTATAAAAATCAAATGGAGCATATTTTATGTGACCTTTAAATACTGAATGGAGCTTTATAAAAGAATCATTAAGCAACATTAAGAATCATAACACTATGTAATATGTTACATGTGTGATTATATATATATATATATATATATATATATATATATATATATANTATATATATATATATATATATATATATATATATATATATATATACACACACACAATATTATATGTTATTTATAAAACTGAATCCACTGACAGAATAATGGCTTTGGCCTTAAGCGTTAATGAGTTAACACAGAAAATTAATTCAGTTTGAACAAGGCTTTGTGTGCTAATAAAAAAAGAAATACATTGAAATATAAGCAAGGACGAATATTCAATAACTTACATTGAGCTTTAATGCACATAATTGAAGTGCACTGAGATGATTCCTGTAATGGATGTCAGAATTAATAGGTACAGTCTGTGTGGGAGAGAATAAAAGGAAAGAAGGATGGTAATTTGTGCCAAAAACATTTACTAAGCAACTGGGGGTCTTTTAGAAATGAGCAAAAGGAGAAAGTATGCAGATTTCCTTAGATTATGTTGAGTTTCCTTCCTATATTTTTATCAAAGTCTACTGTTTTTCTAGAGCTATTTTTCTGTTTTCTTCTTAGCTCTCTGGTATTTACAAAGGACAAGGTAGAATACTTCATGCTCATCTCGTATTTTTAATATTTGAAGTCAATCCTACTAGAAACAGGATGTTTGGGGATTGTTTCCTCATTCTGTTTCATTTCCAATTCATACCCAACATTAGCTGTGTTAGTTAGGTTAGAAGTAAGAAGTAAGGTCTTTTAGCCCTTTACCACTTACCATTAGATTCTCAAATTTCTTCCTTCAGTAATTTGGTTCCATAGTCCTTTAATTTACATCATTGATGGGTCTCCCTCAGTTCCTGCATTTTTTATGACAGCTTTTAATTGTTCCGTAAATAATGCCCGTATCTTTACAGACAGCAAGTTTCTGTACTTCTTGTGAAATTCTCAATATATAACCTCTTCCCTTGTTACCAACTCCCCTCTGTTTCTCTCATGTCATAGAACTAATGCCTACACCATTGTTGAACTGTGTCTTAAGAAATAGCAAACAGATGTTGAGTATCATGACTTAAGACAGAAAGAGCAACCAAAAGAAGGAAGCAAGGGGGAAATGAAAGATTAAAAAAAAAATAGAAGGAGGGAAATCAGGGGAGAGAAGGAAATTGCGTAATGTAATGTGTGATATAGAAGATCTTCAGTGTAGCTGCCAAAGTCTAAATTGTCTTCTAATGAGCTTTAAAATCCAGTTTTTCTTCTGTTTTATTTGATTCACAATTTTTTTACTACAATGTCTCCATATCAGATATTTAGGAAATCCTCGAGTGAATGAAAACTGAATAAATGAAGTGGTTCTACCAATATATTAAAAGACAATATCTTACCATTCTACATAATTTAATGTAATACCATCTCAATTCTCTTTAGAAATGTAACCTCTCGATGGCTCATTTGTTGAGTACTTTTCATAGATTCATGCACATTAGAGCTTGAACACTTTCTCATCTGGTCCCTTCAGTCTATAGAAAGACACAGGGCTAGTGATGAGAAATAGTTAAGTGTTGTGGGAAATACTAAAAAAGAACTGCCACGTTCCCACACTTCAGTTAGCTACTCTCTGTCCTGGTGGGGCTGGAGCTCCTGAGTTCCCTTCATTGCCATGCCAACCCCACACAAGGACCATCCACCCAGCAGTCAACCACCACAACACCCTGCAAGAACACCCAGTAGAAATAGAACTCTAAAAGCTTATAATTAAGAAGTCGGATTTACATATCAATACATTCTCAATTCACAAGACACCACTACAATAATTCCAGAACCAATTGATAATGATTAGACAAATTATCCCAATTATTCTATCATAACTACCTGTGACTATTTAAAGCCATACTGGTTCAGGATCTTCTTCCTGTCTGTCTACCTCCATCTTGCCTTCTTCCCTCTCCTCTGTCACTCTCCATCCCTGAAGCTCCTAGCTCTGCCTCCCTTTTCCCTGTCCAATCATTGGTCTCTTGCTGCTCTAATATTTTAATATAATTGAACAGGGAAAATCCTGAGACATGTAAGTAAGTTTCTAATAGTAACATCCTTCAAATACAATCAAATCTAGTCAGAGAAAGACATATTTCAAATAAAGCAACACATAATTACTAAGGTATATCCTGTGGTGTGTGTGTGTGTGTGTGTGTGTGTGTGTGTGTGTGTGTGTGGTGTAATCAATTGTTCTGGCACTACGATATGAACTAGAACCTTACCATAAGACATGCTATCCTCTAACCCCCAAACAACACAGGATGGATTGGAAAAGGTTTATGAGATCAGAGGTAGCTCTGATGTTCCCATGGCTTATTCAAGCATGACTTTCTGTTTCCCAGAAGTTCTGTAAACTGTTTGTAGGCTGAGAAGGTAAGTGTTACAAATATATCTGAGAAATTTAAAACTGAGAGGCTAAACAGGAAGTTCATTTCTCTGACTGAAGAAAGAATTTTGGTGATTCCATTTAACTGACACTCCTCCAATTTAATCTGTAAGAAGCTTTTGCAAATGTTTACTACATGATAAAAATGGGCTTCCCAGATACAGGGCATCATGACTTTGGTTAAATGTAGCATGGCACTTTCTACCTGTGGTCTAGAAAATAGGCCCATCTTCTTAAATGACAAAGCAAAATGTAAAAAGTGTTTTTTTTTGTTGTTGTTGTTTGTTTTTGTTTTTAACTAACTAAATAGCACTCTCTTCCTGGAAGAGTTCTTCTTACAGTTGTTATGTGTCCTTTTGTACAGTAACCACCACTGTTTCTTGATTAAAGGAAGCTACGAGATACTCTGTGGATAGACTTAGAGGTATGGAGAAAATATTTCAAGATACCCAATTAGTATCCTTGGAGCATCACCAGGCAATCTTACAAAGACAGATGAGATTATATTTCCCTTTTTGATTTCAACTATGCTGATATCTAGTTGACACTTCAAGAAAAATGGAATTAGTATATCACTCATATGCTAACTCACTTATATATCATGCTGCAAGAATTCTAGCTGTCAGCAAATCATCATCACATGTTCTGTATCATCACCATCTGTTGGGAACTTAGATGAATCCTCTTCAGAGTCTTGCTGACTTCTGATCTTCCTTCCATTGTGCCTTTGTCAGCTCAGTACTTCCAAACTTCTAACAACAGTTAAAGTGACCACTGAGATGAGAGAATGGGAGTTAGATAGACCTCTAATAGTCCAGAAGAACAAGAGGTCTTTGCTATGGTTATATTATATATGTATATGTAAAATCCACAATTTAGAAATGCCATTATACTCTCCCCTCCAATGCTCTAGTCTACATATTTTGTTTTAAATATCTGACTATGTCTAAATCTACTTTCTCTTGGACTCTTTTGAAATAATTGGATGTGCTTCTAGTATGACATGTTAGATTTATTGTTGGTATACGACGTATTTTCTATATGTTTTTATTTATATTATTTAAAAAATTATATTAACTTTACTACATGTTATTAAACAGGTCAGTATTTTTTCCTATGATGTTATGCCACTTAAATCTTATGATGTTATGATGCTTCTGTCAACAAAGTCTATTTCCTGTTGTTCTTTATTCTGTTGATATAAGAAAACTTAAAATTTACATTAAATTAAAAAAATTATTTTCAACACATGCTATAAACCATATAAAATATTTTATTATTTTACTTTGTTTAATTTTTTATTTTGAATTGACTCTAGCTTACATGAGTATTGTAAAAAATTGTCAGAAAGTCTCCTATATATTCTTTTCTCTTTCCCTTAGTGTTAATATCTAACACAGAATAGCATAATTTGTGTCAAGGAGCTTAACATTTGCCTGATGCTATGAACCGAACCAAAAACATAATTAGAATTCTAACAGCTTCAGGAAAATTCAAACAAGGAATATTTTTGGAATAGACACCACACTGTCATTAATTCTTTTGTGTAGGAAAAAAAAAAACCTTTTTACTTGATGTTAATTATTTTCTGCCTAAACAGTTTCTTTTATCATTTCTTATAGGAATCGACAAAGGTTTTTTAGGTTTATTTGCGTGAAACTTTTTCAGACTGTCTAAGTTTTATTTCTTTTTAAGTGTGTACATGTGTGGTATGTGACATGCATGAGTGTGTACATGTCTGTCCACATGAGTGTGAGCACATAACTGTACAAGTGTGTGCATAGATGCCCAACCATGTGAAGGACCAAAGTTGACCTTGGGTACCTTCTCGGTGAATGCTTTTCATCAATTGAGAGGCAATAGCTCTTACTGAGCTCAATGACTGATGGTATAGCATACATGTCTTGCAGATTCTTCCTGATGTTAATATTATTGGCCACTGACACTCTGGCCAGCTTTTTTGTTTTTAATTGAGAATTTTATACATGTATACAATTAAGTATGATGATGCACACTTCTCCATTCCACCTTTGCCTCTTTCAACTCCCCACCGTACTCCCAATACCTCCTCCTCACTACAATACTTTTTCCCTTTCGATAACACACAATATCTCATTTTACATAGGATATGTGCACCCAAACGCTAGAGCTCACACTCCTTGACCTGTCCCCCAGCACCTTAAAGTTTAGTATTAAAGAGTATTTCCCTATATGTTAAATGTTAGTCTTTACATGGTTCTCTTTTAGGCCTTGTTAGATGGCTTTCAATTTTCTTTGGCTTTTCTCTCTTTTTATTTCACCCCCCTCTCTCTCTCTCTCTCTCTCTCTCTCTGTGTGTGTGTGTGTGTGTGTGTGTGTGTGATATTTCTTTCTTTTCTTCGTTCTTCAGACTAGACACTCAAACAGGGTCCTACAGGTATATAAGAACCAAAATTCCTATACTTTCATGTTTTCCTTTTAAATCGTTAAGTGATTTTATTTTATGCTGAATCCTGAGAACTTTTTATTGTTGACCATTGGGGTTTGTTGTCTCTTACTGAGTTCAGTGTTTACTGTGGATGTCAGTGTGGTGTGTACTTAAGTTTCATTAATTTAAACTTGTTTAAAAGATGTAAACATGGTTAGAATAATCTTCAGTCTAGTGGTAGTTTGATCTTAGAGGTTAGGAGTGTTCTCTGTCATTTCACTCTTTAGGATTTAACTTGAATTCTGTTAATGCAAATGGCAACTTTATTTGCTTGGCATTCCACTTATTCACTGTATTCCTTAATGCCATGATGTGCATATATAAATTAATATTCAACCATTGAGGTGGGACAACTATAAGTAAATTTCTTAAGACCTTTCTTTCACAGTTTTTTTTTTTTTTTTTTAGTTCTGAAACTATGACCTGTAAACTAAGTTTTCTCTATTTCCTAAACTCTTCAACCCAGTATGAGTGCTTACTTTGCCTATTCAAAAAAAGCAAACTCTATCTGAAGTGGGTATGTTTCATTTTCTTACAAATCTAAATTCTGTGTTAAATAATTATATTATATTAAAAAAGGTGGTCCTTCCACCTTTATGGAATATTTTGTATTGAGGAATTTATTTTGTCATATTATGACATCATAGGCTAAAGCAGAAGCCTATCAAGTTCTGGGTGTGTGTGCATAAGTATATGTGCTTGTGTGTGTTTGTGTTTGTGTATGTGTATATGTTTGTGTGTGCTTGTATGTGATATTTCTATGAATTCCTAGGTATGTGTATGATTATTTGTGGATGTCAAACGGCAGACTATGGTATCTGTCCTCAAGATCTTTCACAAATGTTTTGAGGGTGTGGTCTCTCCTTGATTGGCCTAGAACTTGGCCATCTAGGTCATCTAGTCCATGAGTTCTCTATTAAATTTGCTTTTCTCTAGATTCAGTCTCTTATGTGTTTAATGCGCTATCCGAGCTGCTTTATCGTGAACAACCTTTGATGATCTAGGTAAATAAAAAGGCATCTTTTCAGAAATCTGATAAAGTTTCATAAGATACAACATTTTGGCTGGAATGTTTTAGAAAATTTAGGAAATGATGGGCTGTTTTTGTGTTGAATTCATATGAAAAGAGGTTAAATTACACCTGGCTTGAAGGTGAAAAGGATAGCAGAAGATTAAATCAATGAAAATAATATCAAGAATAATGTTGTAAAGTGACCATTTGGTTGGATAGAGATGTAGTGATGGGAATGGGTTTAAAGGGATTTAGAGTTCAGTTTTAAACAATTTAGATTTAGCAAGGCTATAAGAATTCCAAAGAAGACACAGAAGTTAGAGATTCTGAGGCCAAAATTTTGTAAGTGTAAAAAGTTAATAGTTTAGAAGGCTTTAGTATAATAACATTCACTGTGAAATTTCAAGCAAAGCATAAAATGTTCTGTGTTTTCCAATATGTTCTCAGATCTTTGTTTCCAAGTAGCATCTTGTAGAACCAATGATCTATGGAATATATTCTAACAACTTTACTCTGGGAAAAATCAGAAGCCAGTGACTAATTGGGGGTGGGGGTGATTAGTCACATGGACTAAAATAGTTTGTAAAGGTTATTTTGGCAGGGGAATGATTTGATGAGAAAGAGCCTGGAGGCCTAGGGAACAGATGGGAGCCTGTTGATATCAGCACTTAAACAGTTGGGGATGAGGGTCCAGATGAAGGATGACAGTGGGAATCAAAATGAATATGTAGATGCAAGGGAGTGTGAAGGACAAAAAAAAATCATCACAGATCACCCTTCATTTTAAAGATATATGTGATAAGATGTCAAAGTAAAGAAATTCAGTATAGGTGAATATATATATATATATATATATATATATATATATATATATATATATATATATATATCCAAATTCATATGGATAAAACTAAAATAGGAAAATTTATATTCATTTCATTTCGAAGACTAAATTTGTGCCCCTATGCTTTTTCTTTTCTTGTAGGTTCCTAGTTTGATTTCTAGTGCTGTGATAAAAACATTCTAATTAAAACAATTTGTGGAGAAAACGGGCTATTTCACCTTCCACTTCCATTTCTGAGTTTTAAGCATGTGAAGAGTATTTCTCATCACTGAAGGAAGTCAGGGAAGACAGTAAAGCCAGAAACCTTGAAGCAGATCCTGATGGTGAGGCCATGGAGGAATTCTGCTTACTGGCTTGCTCTCCATGGCCTTTTCAGTTTGACTTCATATATGATGCAGGTTGATTCCAAGGAATGGCACTGAACACAACAAAGCTGGGGTTCTTCCACATCAGCCAGTATTCAAGAAAATGCCTCACAGACATGCGTACAGGCTAGTCTTTAAGGGGCAATTCTTCAATTGTTAGCGTCTCTTTTTAATGACTCTAGTTTGTGACAAATTGATAAGAAAAAAAAAAAAACCTGATCCATATAAGTAAACCAAGAGAAGATTGTATCTTGCAATATTATAATTAATATGTACTAGAATATAGATCTGAACAAAAGGTCCAGTTTTGGAGAGATGGTTCTTGCAGTTCTTGTATCAGAACTTGATTAGATTTTTGTCACCTATACAGAGTCTCAAAACTATCTATAACTCTAGTTTCAGGGTATCTGATATCCTTTTCATGTCTCTGTAGGATGATGTACACACATAGTATGCGTAGAAATACATAGTGACACACACATATATTAAAAGTGTTTACTGCAAAATATGCATACATAGTCAGTCTTCTGCAATGGAAATAGCTTAAGTTAATTTAAATTTTATAAGATCCTTATAAAGGAATTATATATAAAATTTATGCTACACAAAGTACTATCATGTGATATATAACTGGATTCCTGATATGAGCAGCTATGATGCATTGTGGTGATAACAGGCATAATTAAAAGACTCCTCCTACGTTGTTTTACTCATGAAAGTATGGCTGCTAAATTAGACAAACTTTTGAAAACAATCTAAAAGGAAAAATAAATACAGCCGTAATATGAACGACTTATCTTTTTGCCATTTTATACTATTGCAGTAAAAGTAAACAACAATGATTTAGTGCCCCACAGTATGTGAGTTTTATGTAATCACTAAATAAATATCACTTATTAATGTATGCTAAGTTAACTTAGGTTAGAGGCTAACTATCTGTCAAGTCACTGTATTACTTGGTTTTTGATAAGGAATAGATGTTGATGGTATCATTATGATAGGAAACTTGTGAGAGTGTAAAATGGGAAGACAAGAAATCTACCATGTTTTCTTTATTTATTCTTCAGTAGAGGGACAGCTTGATTGTTCCCAGTTTCTTGCGATAATGAGTAAAATGATTGACTAAGTATACTTGTAATAGGATGGAGGGTCCATTGATGGTCTGTTTTTAACAATAATTTGTTCTTATGAGAACAAAATTGTATCAAGATACCAACATCTTATCATCTTCCTAGGCCAATGTTCTTGGAGGTCAGTTGCCCTACACGAGGCTTAGCCACTTAGTCATCCCATATTAACATTTTTCACTAAGGCAAAGGACATCATCTATTGGATAAAATGGTAGCCTACAGAATTGGAAAAGATTTTTATAAACTCCATATTTGATAGAGAATTCTCAATAGAGAATATCAAATTGGTGAGGAATTCTTAAAGAAATGTCTAAGATAATTAACCATCAGGGAAATATAAATCAAATCTACTTTGAGATTCTAACTTATGCCTGTCAGAGGGCTAAGATCAATAACACAAGTGACAGCTCATGCTGGTGAGAATGTGGAACAAGGAGAACATTCCTCCTCTACTGCTGTTGGGAATGCAAACTTGTACAACCACTAAGGCAATCAACATGGCAGTTTCTCAGAAAAGTGGGACTCAATCTACCTCAAGTCCCAGCAGTATATCTCTTGTCCATATACATAATGGACCCTCCATCCTATTATAAGGATACTTATTCAATTATTCACTCATGATCACAAGAAACTGGAAGCAATCTAGCTGTCCCACCGCTGAAGAATAAATAAAGAAAATGTGATAGAATTACACAATGGAGTATTACTCAACTGTTAAAAAAAATGACAACATAAAATTTGCAGGCAAATGGATATAACTAGGAAACAATCATCATAAGTGAGGTAACCCAGACTTAGAAAGACAAATATGGTAGGTATTTACTTATCAATGAATATTAATTAGCTCTTAAGTAAATGAAATCAAATTACACCCACAAGAAGTTAGGTAAGGAGGTAGGCTCCAGGGGGACACATGAATCTCCCATGAAAGGGGAAATAGAATAGATTTAGTGGACATTCTGATCACAGTGGGGATGGAATCAGGGGGTGGGGATCTGGTGGTTGGGAGATAGGAAGTACAGAGTTTGGAGAGAGAAGCTGGAATTTGTGGGAAGAATAGGGCGGGGGGGGAGTGTAACTTGGAAACCTAGTGCAGCAGAAACCTTCTGGAATCTATGAGTGTGATCCTATTGAGGATTCCTAGTAATGGGAGATTAGGAGTCTGAACTGACCCCTTGTAGCCAGGCAAAGCTCCCTGTGGTGTGATTGTTTTTATACCTATGAGGCATTGACTGAGATGATCCCATGGAGATCTCTAGACAAAGCAGGCTGAAGCTAGGACAGAGGGTTCTTCTCAGTAAAATGACAAGAAGGGTCCCATTTCTGAGGACAACCTCTACAAAGCTCATTGAATTTGGAGAAGTTGAGCTGGTACCTATATATAGCCTTACCCTACATCTCATCTCTTTAATACAGGAAAGTGTTCTGCAGGATTCAGAAATAGAAATGTGGATATCAAATCAGAGACAAACCACTTGACCTATAATCTGTCCTGCTTACAGGATGTTCTGTGGCAATGGTGACATACAACTCTGGGGGTGGCAAACCAATTTCTGGTTTAACTTGAAGAGGGAGCTCATGCCAGACATCGCTTGGATAGCCAACTGGAAACTGATAGCCCAGAGACTTAAAGTAGAAGCAAATACAACTGTCTATTGAAATAGATGAAATTACTCCTAGCGATAGCTTGTTATACTCATAGATTGGATAGACTGGTACCTTGCCTAGGCAACATAATGCTTCTTCCAGCATCAGTTAGAAGTGGGTACAGAGACTCACAGCCAGACATATGTGAAGAGAGAGTCTAAATTGGTGAGAGTCTCCACCGAGTCCATCGCCCTGAAGCTCAGGGACTCCCACAGAAGTGAAGGCAGAAGGTTGTAGGGAAAGTCAGATGGGATGGAGGACATAAGGAGAACTTAGCCCACTGAATCAACTAAGCAGGGCTCACATGGGCTCACAGATACTAAGTCAGCAGTCATTCAGACAGCAAGAGTCTACACCAGATTTCGGCATATATTTTATGGCTGTTAGCTTGGTGTTTCTGTGGGAATCCTAAGAGTAGGAATGATTTGTATGCCTGCTCTGGGGACTCTTCCTCCTGCTGGGTTGCACTGCTCAGCCTAGAACTGAGGGATTTTTGCCTTGTCTAATTACATTTTGTTTAGACATGTTTACTTGTTATCTCTAGGGGCCTGTTCTTTTTCTGATGTGAGACAGAGAGCAAGTGGATCTAAGGAAGAGGATTCATAGGTGTAGGGGGTCAAGGGGATGGAAAGGAGCTGAGGGAGGGGAAATTCAATTCTGGTTGGGTTGTATTATACGAGAGAAGAATCTATTTTCACGAAAAAAAGAAAAGTTTTAAAAAGTTTCTGCTCTCTGTAAAAAAACAAACAAACAAAAAACAGAAAAAAACCCACCACATACATTCAAGACTATATCTGAACCCCGATAAGAATGTTCATGTTTTAATCTCTTTGTAAGTTTTGTCAGTATAAAACAGATCTGACAAAGCAAAGTTGTGTCATCTATTTAAAAGATACTATCTTAAAACAAGCTGCCACAGTAATGACAGAGAAAAAAAATGGACATAGAATAAGTAGATGCTTTATATAAGGAGATACAAATGAATGTTCCTGTCAGAGAAAATAATTAAAAACAATATTTTGAGAGACAATGGTTAACTTGAAATGGTATTTGCAAAAATAACTATGGTAATAGTGGGAAAAAGGAATTAAAAATGGGAATACGGTGATATCACCCTTGCTGTCAGAGCCATCTTTGGGAACTAGGCAGAAAAGAGCCACGGTCACAAGTGGAATAATAAATTCTACTCCTATTTGGGGTTCTCATTACCAGGGAATTGCATTCAGCAAGAAACAAAACAAAACTGAGAAGAACATGAATGGGTTCAGGAAACAGCAGGACCACTTATAAGACAGCTTTTTAAAAAATCAATGAGAGACAGACCTGGAATAAGAGAGATGGTCAAGAATCAATGGAGATGATCTTAGCTGTGATTCACTACATTGGGGATATGAAACCTGTAGTCATGCAAGAAGCCCAGTAGAACAATAGAAACACCAGCCCACCCACAAAGCTTTCATTCAACCCCAAATTTATCCTGTCTATAAGAAATGCAGACACTGGGGTTGGAGCAGAGGCTGAGGGAATAGCCAACCAATAACCAACCAGTGTAATTTGAGACCCATCCCTTGGGCAAGCAGTAATCCCTAATACTATTAATGATACTGTGTTATGCTTACAGGCAGAAGTATGTTGTCCTCTGAGAGGCTCCACCCAGCACCTGACTTAGACAGATACAGACACCACAGTCAAACAGTATACAGAGCTTGGGGACGCATGGAAGAATAGGAAGAAAGATTGCAGGTCTCAAAGGGATAGGAACTCCAAAGGAAGATCAACAAAGGCAACTAACCTGGACCCTTGGGGCTCTCAGAGTTTGAACCACCAACCAAAGAATATACTTAGGCTGGATCTAGGCCTCCCTGCTCATTTGTAGTAAATGTGTAACTTGGTCTGCATGTTGGTCCCGAACAACTGGTATGAGAGCCATCCCAAAAAGTTGTTGCCTGTCCATGGGATATGTTCTTTCAACTAGGCTACCTTGTCTGGTCTCAATAGGAGAGGAAGCACCTAGCCTTACATTGACTTAAAGTGTCAGCATCGGGCGGGGATCCTTTCAAAGGAGATGAGGGAGGAGGATGGTGAAGGATTGTGGGAAGGAAGCAGTGAGTGGGATATAAAGTGAATAAATAAAAAATTAAAATTAAATAAAAAATTAAATAGCTTGTCAAATAGCAACTAAAAGAAAGCAAGGTTGTATAATGGCATGGAATTGTTTTCCTTAAAGGAAAATCTTGTCAATAATTTTGTATGATAATATTGATACTAATATTAAAATTAGAAGGAATTTAGTGACATCGGAAAGGAATAATAGAAACACAAGTCCTGTGACCCATTTGAATAAGGTATGTGAAGACACATGACACAGATTTGTAGCTTGCTAGTTGTTTGGCTCAATTCTGAGAATTTCTGAGTTATTGTATGTGTTCTTGATATTCCTGTTGCTTCTTAGGTTCTTTGGCCTTTTCATTTGGTCTATTAGTCTGCATTGCTTTGTGTCAGTACGTTTTATGGATCATCTGTGCATTGCTGCCCACTTAACTACAGGAGTTTTGAAATTTTTAAGTCTCAGCTTTGAGCTAGCAATCACTCAAAAGCACCAGAAACAGCCTTTCCCCTTAAAACACACACACATACACACACACACACACACACACACAAAGAAAACAAACAAACAAAAAAACAAACAAACTACTTTCCCTTAATCCAAAAGGATATCATATTTCCAAGTACTATATAATGTATCCAGAATTTTCTATGTCCAGTAAGTCATTTCAAGTATTTACCATAGTACTGCTATTCACTTAAATATTTCCTGGCAACCATGTTAGTGGAGTTCGTGCTGAGTAACATGCCCAAATAAAAGAGCAAATTCATCAGGCTGAGCAGAAACATTAACTGAAACACAAGCCTGTTTCATTGTGGGACAGCTGCCTTCTTCTCAAAGGAAAAAACTAATTTCCTACAAGCCTTGTTTAAGTTTTAGGAAGAACTTAGCTATAAGAAGCAAAACTGGGGAGATGCTTTGGAAAAAGAAGTGTTTTGGTCTCCTTTGGTAAAGAAATAGATGGCAAAATAAGATTAAAATGTGAGCCATTTGTGGAGTACAGTCAGTACCGAGTGAGTGCTCAGCTTTTGAGTCCTCTTAGGAAAGATTTCTTTACCAACAGAGAAAACACTGTGTGTTCTTTACAGAAGCTGACACCATTTATAGAGTACCTGAAGGGTGATGGGGGAGTATGCATCCCACAATCACCAACAGAGAAGAACATTTCAATTACTTTTAGGCTTTTAGAGATCTATTTATACGCAGTGGGTTTCTTTTTCTTTTCTCTTTTCCATGCATTTTTCTGACTCTTGTTTATTGCTTTAACATGACAAGGTATGAACATGTGCCTTGTTTGGACTAACTAGATTGTCATTATAGCCTCTGTGTCTCATCAGAGAGGTGTGGGTTTGGACTGAGACCTCTCCTGCATCAGGGAAGGTACAGCTTAGGCTACAATGTCAGGCACGGTGTCCTTTTGAAGCAGATGGGTAGAGCCACTGGGATTTTACTTTGTGCTTGTGTATTTGTGTTCTCCACAAAAAGTACAGATTCCTCACTCCAAAGTCAACCAATTGTTTTTGATTTTAGAGATAAACATTTCCAATCTGTACCCACACTAGGAATGTCTGTACACTAGGGATGCCCCAGTCCACTGAAAAATACGTAGTCTGAGCATGAACCAAGCTGTGCCTTGCTTGCTAAGAAAGTCAATCACTGGAGTTCTCACTCCCAACATGACATTAGTAACACATCTGGAGCCTGAGGATATAGCTGCTGATCTGTGTATACTAACTTGCTAGGGCAGTAAAGACGAGGAAAAGTGGGGGACTCCATGTGTTCATCTGTATGCCAAAGTCACACATCATTCTAAATGAATGTGTTGTGATAGAAGTTGGACAGTAAGAGGAAGAGAAAAAATACATAATTGTATTCAGTACAATGACACCTTAAGGAGGATACAGGGATCTAGTATTTTATGAAGCTAAGTTGAACATATGTACTTGTCACATATACAGTGTGTATTTACATGTGCAATATATGTATCTTGTGATACATATCTTGTCTATCTTGTGATAAAATACTGGTGGAAACAACTTAAAGAGGGGATATTTATTTTGGCTCAGCTTAGGGGAATCAGCTCATGGCTGCTTACTTTAATAAACTTCCATAGAATATATTGGTGGCAAGAGCCTCTGAAGTAGGGGCTCATTCTTTCATTGTAGACAGAAAACATTAAGGGACCAGAGGTCAAGTCTCATTTACAAAGGTCTCTAGTAATCCACTTCCTCCTATAGGCCTCTCTTCACCTTCCAGAATCTCTCAAAATAGTGTTAGGAACTAGGAACAAAGTGTTCAACACTCAAGCATGTGGGAATATTTTACATCCTAGCAATAATACTCTATGTAGACTCCTCACCAACTCATACTGCAAGGCACATTTATTCTGTCTCCAGGAGTCCCCTAAGTCTTCACAATTCCCATAGTACTCAAGAGTCTTAGGTTCAAAGTGTCCTCTGAGACTGGAGGGAAGTTCTGAACTCTGAGCTCCTGTAAAATAAAACACAAGTTGCATAATCTCAAGAGATAATGAAAGGAACATAGTCGGGCATGGTGGCACATGCCTTTAATCCCAGCACTTGGGAGGCAGAGGCAGGCAAATTTCTGAGTTCGAGGCCAGCCTGGTCTATAGAGTGAGTTCCAGGACAGCCAGGGCTACACAGAGGAACCCTGTCTTGGAAAAGAAAGAAAGAAAGAAAGAAAGAAAGAAAGAAAGAAAGAAAGAAAGAAAGAAAGAAAGAAGGAAG
>NC_034598.1:20335835-20352120 GCF_900095145.1 Mus pahari
AAGAAAGAAAGAAAGAAAGAAAGGAAGGAAGGAAGGAAGGAAGGAAGGAAGGAAGGAAGGAAGGAAGGAAGGAAGGAAGGAAGGAAGGAAAGTAGCAGAGTGAAGTGTCCCATGACAAAAAGAAGGGATATGAGAAGAACAATTTCAGATTAGAAGGAAACAAAATCTCTGAGCATGGGAACATAGTCAAAGTGTATCACAATTGGACAACAAAAAAAATGCTTTGTGGAACCAATTTTCTTCTTTTCTCTTAGTGTATGTTCCAGTAATCAAATTCATGTCACCAGGATTATATGACAAGCACCTTTATATGATGACACATCTTGCTGTCTTCTACTGGTCTAATTTTTTTCATTCTAATCTGAGCTCCTCCTGAATTGTCCATTCTGTTTACTTCTCCAAGCTGTGCCTCCAAACTTACAAATACTTGCAAACTGGTAATAAGTAAGTAAGAATCAAGTGGTCAGGTTTAGTCCTAGCAACAGTTCTATAGCAGGGATCAGTTTTCTGTATTGGTTATCTTATCATGATTGTGACAGAATATTTAATAGACACAAAGAAGAAAGACCTATTAAATCTCATTTTTCATAAGTCCCAGCCCATTTTTCTTAACTCTGTGTGTTTGTGTAGACATTGTGATAGTGGTATTGTGGGGTTAGGATGGAAGAAGTTTCTCACTTCATGGTTGTCAGAGAAAGAAAGAACAAAGACAGACAGAGAGACAAATACAGAGACAAAGGCAGAGAGACAAATACAGAGACAAAGACAGAGAGACAAATATAGAGCCAGAGACACACATAGATATAGACACACAGAGAGACAGATACAGAGACACAGAGACAGACAGAGTGATGAATAAAGAGACAGAAATAAAAACACACACTCAGACACACACACACACAGAGTGAGAGAGAGAGACAGAGACACACATAGACACATTCATAGACAGAAACAGAGATATAGAGACAGAGTGATGAATAAAGAGACAGAGACAAAATAGAAATAGAAAGTGATACGTAGAAATAGAAGCATACACACAGAGAGAAAGACAGAGAGAGGAGAGAGAGAGACAGAAAGAGAGAGAAAGAGAGAGAGAGAAAGAGAGATCTAGTCTAGTAAAGAATAAGAGACAAAATAAGTTACATCTTTAGAAAAAGCAATAAGGTTGCATCTGGCAAATATGCTTCCCGGAGACATAGTACAAGACTATGAGGATGAGCTCTAATCACTCAGAGGAAGGAGTCTATTGCATTAGGAATAGAATTCCAGAGGGACTCCCTCCCGGGAATGCTACCCCACTTTCTTGCATAAGTTTAAATGCCACTATATACTCTTCTTCAGAAGGAAAAGGCTTTGTCTTGACAAAATATTTAGGATTGTATAGTGTCATTTTCTTGAGACCCATTATTAACACTGAGACATGAAGAAGTTGCTCCTCAAAAACTTGCTTTTAATGACATTTTCTTCAGCTAGTCACAACCTTATAAAATTTCCAGAATCTTATAAAGCAATACAATCTCAGTGGATCAAATGTTAAACACAAAAGACTGTTGGCGACATTTCATACTCAAATCATAATACTAACATTCCAGAGATGATTGGAAAATTACTATTAACATTTAAAAATATTACCTGGTTTCCAAGTTTTTCTTTAACATAGTTATGATTAACCTTTATTTTGTATTATATTTTTTTTTAAAAAAATTAAATGATACTGAGCATTTTGTTGTCTCTATGAACTCTTTACAGCCAACTGTTGCATAGATCACAAATCCTAGGAATCTGGAAATTGATTTGTAAAGATCATGAGATTATGGTGAGTCTGAACTACAGAAAGAAAAAAATTATATACACATATAAATTTTAATTATTAAATTATATAAATTTAAATTTAATTACAAAATTATATAAAATAAATCCTCTCTAGGCTGGACAATTTTTTATTTTACTTGGTCATCTTCTGTACTTATATGTGTTTCTTCTAGCTCTTTCATCATTATTCTTTATTCTCCCTAATTGCCACTCTTCCTCTTTGCTCTTATTCTGTCTAATAAGAACTGCATTCTAAAACTTCAAGGTATTTGGAGTTTTAAAGAGGAAATAACAAACATTTAAGTCCACTAATTAGTATGTTGAGATAACAAATGAATGGAAGAAAAATTGTGATGACACCATCCCTTCAAGAGGCAATCTCAAATCAAGATTGTCAGAGACAAAGCACATGCATATTTGTTCACATATATGAATTATTGTGCTTTGTGCAAGTATGCATGTGTCTCTCTGTGTGTGTCTTGAACATGTGTATCAGGTTAACTATATGAAGTATCAGGTAGTTCGAAAGTAGTGTTAAGCACAGTTTGAGAAACTACATCCAACCAAATTCTAAAACACATGATCAATTCATGAGTATTTATAGGGTAATAAGATCTCATGGTTTTGGATTATTGTGACAACTTGCATGGAGACCTCTTTCAATCCAGATAGTCTGGTAGCTGAATCCTTTCAATAATATGATGGAAGGATTTTGTGTTAATTACTTGTCATGAATCAGCTTCAGCTTGTAGAGGAGTTCTGAGGAAGAAGTGTCTTCGAGAAGTGAAACTTAACACTTAAACCAAATCATGGGTCCAAGCTGACAACCTATGTTCTGCTCTAGACAGCCTTCTAGAGTTCTTTCTTTCTGTTCTAATTTCCCTGGAGATCTCCAGATAGCTTGCTCTCCATGTTTGGCTCAAGACAGTTCTCCAAGCAGTTCTCTCTTGCTATTCTAAAACATTCTCTTGGTGGTTTATCACTTGCCGATCAAAAGCAGCCCAGTCTTTTATTTTCATATCAATTCAGTAGAAAGCAGAAGCTGTGGACTGCTACAGACCGGCTCCCCTCAATCCATGGGAGAAATCCGGGTTCTGGTTACAGGCTAGCAAGGAGTTGGCTCAGATGACAATCATTGACACAGAGAGAGTGTGTATCTGAATGTAATTTCTCAAAACGAGCACCAGTCTTATAATACAGAAGAAAAACAAGAAAGCTAGGTGAATACATCTGCCAAGGTACATGAACACAAAACAAAGAAAATGCATACATAAAAAGCTAGGGGGAGTCAGGCCCTGTTTACAACTGAGAATAGGAACAACCCTTAATTAAGGTCAGCTAAACACAGGAGCCAGGTGAATGCTCTGATGCAATGCTAGTCTCTTATTAAACCCACCACCAGGGGTCCTTTAGTAAATACCTGATAATGATATTCCTCTGGGCCTAGTGAAAAACCTGCACCAGGGGAATTCTATTCTACTAACCCTTTCATGAATAATACCTTCTAAAATCTCAACCCACCTATTTCCTAGGCCATTGTCTATTCCTGTGTGTGGGTGTGACTCAGCTATTGTTCTAAGTAATTACTATGTAGACCAGCCCTGAGCTTTCTAGCTCTTATTTAAGTAAATTGTAATGCCTGATTATTTTCACTATCTCTACTAGAGGTAAATTTGAATGTTACTGAATAGGTAACATTCTTACTGAATGCCAAGCTCAGGGTTGACTTCAAGGACTTCCTAGGACATTAGAACATTGGTGGAGGCTTAATCTAACTTAGCTATATGGAAAAAAATCAACCCTTAAAGGCACTTATAATAAAACAATATTGAGGGAGAGCACACAGATCCTTACACCAGACTAACGCGGGGACAGGTTTGGAACATACATGCTATGGGAATGCCAAGGTTCCAGGAGGCTAAGTTTCCATGAAACTCTGCCTCAGGACAACTTCCAGGCTTCTAGGCCTGTCATGCCAGTCACTACTGGAGTGGATGTAGCAGTGGACCATCTGAGAAATTCAGATACCTTAAAAGGTACTACTTGTTCACTTCTTAAAACATGTTTTTGGTTTTTTTTGTTTGTTTTTTTTTTTAATTTGGAGGATTCTACAAATTGTGTGTGTGTGTGTGTGTGTGTGTGTGTGTGTGTGTGTGTGTGTGTGTGTCTTATTGGAGAGTAAATGACAGTCAAGCACTGGACTACTCAGTTATATCTCAGCTTTCTTTTTACTTATGAAAGAATCATTAAGTTGCCTATGTTGGCCTTAAGTGTATCCCAGTTAGTATTTATGTAACATGTCCCCCTACCTCAGCTGCCCATGCAGAAGAAATTATAGATATGCTCTGCCAGATCCAATATGAGATGTGCAGTCTTATTATCAATAGATTTGAAGAGCCAATTTCAATAAAATTAACAATTACTGCCACTCTATATAAAAATTATCAATTTACTTTGTTTTTGCTCTTAAAAAGTTTTTAAACCAAATGTGATTTTTTTCCTGTTATTTGAACTTTTTTTTTTTACAGAAAATAAGTATGATTTCATACTTAAAGTAAATTATTTGTCAAATAAAATATCAAATATGAATTTGAGTGCTGGGACCAAACCCTGAATCTTACAGATGTTGGAAAGGCATTTTAAAATCAAACTCTATCCTCAGCCTGGAAAATAATTTGGTGTAAGTATAAATTCCTTTAATCATAAAATAGTCATTAAAAGCTATTAACATTTTTATGGAGTATTGCTGTTCCTTGATTCTAAGCAATTAGTACATTCTTGAAAAACATGTCAAAATAGCACTATCAAACTTTAGCTCTGTTAATTGCAGTATTATTGTTTATTTCTGCTCAAACATGTTTTCTTATAGTATCTCCAGTGGTCCCAAAGGGAAGGGGCATTTCCATGTGTCTATGTAGCGAAACACCACAGTTAAGATTCACACTTGAATCCCAGTCATGTTCCTTTCAAGGTGACATTTTTCTGACCCAACCTGTGTGTGTGTGTGTGTGTGTGTGTGTGTGTGTGTGTGTGCGCGCGCGCGCGTGCGTGCGCACGTACACGTGTGCATGCGTGTGTGTAAATATTTAAAACATAGTTTTAAAAATATGATTTGACATAGGCAGTCTTCTTTATTTGCATTCTGGCCTGCTCAGGAAAGAATCTCTAGACAATAGAAGAGTGCTTTCCTGTCTGAGCTTTGCTCCTGTCCCTCATTCTTTAAAATTACAAGTATTGAATGTACCCTAAAAGCTGCTTTCTCTGAACTATGGTGCCTGACTTCCAGCTTTCCTGAGGTAAGAACTGATACTACAGATCTGAGTTTTCTAACAGCAAAGTTATAAGTAAACTAGATTCTGATACAACTTGAATTTAGTTATAAATAAACTAGATTCTGATACAACTTGAATTTATTTGAATTTTTTTTCTATGAAAGTGCCTATTTGTTGATGATATGCTTAAAATAATATATTTCTTTATTTAAGACTGGTGACAATCATCCATTGCCATGACTTGGAGTCATTTACTCAGTATATGAATTTGTGTTTAAGGAAAATAAAAGGCCAAGACATTTACTTGAAACCAAGGGTCAAAATTGTTATGGATTTTAGGCTGTGCTAACTCATGGAGGCATTAATCTGAGTCTGAAATCTCCCTGAACATTTTTATTGCTTTATTGGTATTTATCAAAGTAGAAATGGATACTCTACATAACATTCAAGGTTCCTTAAATGACCAGTAAAGAAATTACAAACAACGATAAAAGTGAAAAAGAAAAGAGCATCACAGATTGATTTATGAAAAATTTATAATATTCATAGTCAAGGAAGAAAAGTGTGTTGTAGCTTCACAGTACAGATTTTACTTTTAATGAATAAAAGTTGAAGCAGTGTATTTAAATTTGTAAGTGCCTTCTTCAATAAAAAATAAATGTTATTAGGACTTTTACACAATAAAAGAATGATTATGAAATGATAGCACTAGTCTTTATACAAAAATCCTCAAATTATCATTTATTAATGAAATATGATTTATTTTGAACTATATTTAGGTGCACAGATCTTATAATTTTTATGTGTTGACACTACCAAAGAGAATTTATACTTATGTGTCTACATGCATGTTATTTAAGGGAAAATAAACACTATATTCCTAACCCAACTTCAAAAACATATCAGAAGATAACTACATTTAAACTACATTATGATCTCATTACATTCCCATTATGACTGAACACTTGCATCTATGAGATTGAAATGATAGAGCAGTTATGGTATATCCAAAGACTTTTAATAGAATGAAAAAATAAGAATATAAATCAGTATGTGGAAACTGTTCTGGCTACTGTGCATAGAAGAATTAATTTACTCTGGCAATTGATATTTGCAGTTTATGCCTCTGTTCACCTTTCTGCTTTCTGAGGATGTTTTGAATAGCCCATGAAAATTACCGTAAGTTCAGTAGAGCCATAATTATCAGAGAAATGATCCATCCATTTGAATCTCCAAAATCAAGTGATATCCCTTTGATAGGGTGTGAAACATTTACATTGACCTTCCTTTTGTCCTACCATTTTATTCCTTCTTAGAGTTTTAGATTTTTATTGAAAATTATACAATATATCCTTATTGTGATTTCCTTTCCCTCATCTACCAGATCCCACCTTCTGAACCATTCAACTACACCATATTTGTCTATCATTCTTTAGAAAAAACAAAACAAACAAACAAACAAACAAAAACCAGGCAAGTATAAAAAGCTAACAAGCCAGAAAAAAATAAATTCAAAAAAAAAAAACATAAATAGAGAAAAAGGACTAAATAAAACAGCTGAAAAATGCATGAAGCGCATTTTGTGCATATATATATACTGGTATTCCCCTGTATTGGCACATATAATCTTTGCAAGGCCAAGGGCCTCTCTTCCCAATGATGGCTGATAAGGCCATTTTCTGCTACATACGCAGCTAGAGACACGAGCTCAGGGGATACTGGTTAGTTCATACTGCTGTTACTCCTATAGAGTTACAGACCCCTTCAGCTCCTTGGGTACTTNNTCTAGNTCCTCCATTGGGGGCCATGTGTTCCATCCAATAAATGACTGTGAGCATCCACTTCTGTATTTGCCAGGCACTGGCATAGCCTCACAAGAGTCAGCTATACCAGGGTCCTGTCAGCAAAATCTTGCTGGCATGTGCAGTAGTGTCTGGGTTTGACGGTTGATTATGTTATGTATGGGGCAGTCTCTGCATGGTCGTTCCTTCCATCTCATCTCCAAACTTTGTCTCTGTAACACCTTACTTGGGTATTTTTTCTCCATTCTTGTATTCCTTCTTCTTGAGTTTCATGTGTTTTGCAAATTGTATCTTGCATATTCTAAGTTTCTGGGCTAACGTCACTCAGCTTCTTTTTGGTTGGAGTCTTGTGCTGATTTGCTTTGTTACTTGTTATTAGTCTGGTGAGTGGTTTCCATTTCTCCCATGATTTAGTCATGGTAAGGTACACATATACCTTGGAATTGGGCCATTTATTTTGAATTTACCAAATTCATTGACTAATAATTATTCATAGTAATCTCAGTGAGTTTGTAGATTTCTGTGATATCAGTTGTAATAGCTCCTTTCTCATATATTCATACACACATGTACGCAAACACAAACACCCACATTTTTTCACTACAGAGGAAATACAAAGTTCATTCTGGAGTCAAGTTTAAGTGAACATGGCCCAGGAAACACAGAACTAAGTTACTCCTAGTTTCATGCTGTAATGTATAAGATGTTTCATGAAAATTTATATGAACAAAGCCATAAATGAAGGAAAATTTAAAATCCATCAATGAATGTGTCAGATAAGCAGATTACAGATAGGCAGACTGGCTTTGGATGCTACCTGTGAGCATTGTTAGCCTTCCATTGGTGGAAAACGGAGTTTTGTTAATACATTCCAAAGCATGTTTTCTGTTTAACAGGATGTTGGGTCTGATACAGAGATGGACAAGCAATGGATCCTTAACAACCTGAAGGCAACCCAGATTGACAAATAAAGCATATATTTCCCATGTGCAGTATTATGTCTTGATATACATTGCAAAATGATTCTTAAATGATATCTTTAAGATACCTAGCCCTTCTCATGTTCATGACTGCTCAATTTTAGGCAGTTTCTTTTGTCTACCTAACATGTTATCATATGGATCATTATTATTCTGTTGACATTGTGTATAAGATTTACTAATTTGCATACAGTATACCACCCTTGTATTACTGTGAAAATGAAGAAAGGAATTGTAATTTAGCTAGTTCCTCAGCAACATTCCAAACTCTTCACAACTTTAATGAATTAATCTAGCAGACTTCCATCTGACAGTTTCTTTCCAAGAATTTTCTTTCACGTGTATCTGACCTTTTGTATTTAAATTGGTGATAAACGAGCCTGCTTCTATCTTGGGCTTGAAAGCCATCTTATAGTAATGTCAAACTAGATTCATTCCTGTATATGATTACATCTCTGTTTCTAAAGCATTGGGCTAAGTCCCACCTGTAACCTTAAGAACTGTAAGTCTCTGAAGAAAGAAATCGAAGATCTCAGAAGATGGAAAGATCTCCCATGTTCATNGATTGGCAGGATTAATATAGTAAAAATGGCTATCTTGCCAAAAGCAATCTACAGATTAGGTGCAATCCCCATGAAAATTCCAACCCACTTCTTCACGGAGTTAGAAAAGGCAATTTGCAAATTCATCTGGAACAACAACAACAAAAAACCTATGATAGCAAAAACTCTTCTCAACAATAAAAGAACCTCTGGTGGAATCACCATGCCTGACCTTAAGCTGTACTACAGAGCAATTGTGATAAAAACTGCATGGTACTGGAACAGCAACAGACAGGTAGATCAATGGAATAGAACTGAAGATTCAGAAATGAACCCACACACCTATGATCACTTGATCTTTGATAAGGGAGCTAAAACCACCCAGTGGAAAAAAGACAGCATTTTCAACAAATGGTGCTGGCACAACTGGGAGTTATCATGTAGAAGAAAGTGAATTGATCCATTCTTATCTCCTTGTACTAAGGTCAGGTCTAAGTGGATCAAGGAACTCCAGATAAAACCAGAGACACTGAAACTTACAGAGGAGAAAGTGGGGAAAAGCCTCGAAGATATGGGGACAGGGGAAAAAATTCCTGCACAGAACAGCAATGGTTTGTGCTGTAAGATCAAGAATCAACAAATGGAACCTCATAATTACAAAGCTTCTGTAAGGCAAAGGACACTGTCAATAAAGACAAAAAGGCCACCAACAGGTTTGAACAAGATCTTTACCAATCCTAAATCTGATAGGGGACTAATATCCAATATATATAAAGAACTCAAGAAATTGGATTCCAGAAAACCAAATAACCCTATTAAAATATAGGGTTCACCCCTTCAGTTCCTTGGGTACTTTCTCTAGCTCCATTAGGGGCCCTGTGTTCCATCCAATGGATGACTGTGGGCATCCACTTCATAGGAAGAACAATGATATGAACTAGCCAGTACCCCCCCAGAGCTGTGTCTCCAGTTGCATATGTAGCAGAGGATGGCCTAGTCAGCCATCAGTGGGAGGAGAGGCCCTTGATATTGGGAAGATTATATTCCCAGTACATGGGAATGCCAGGGCCAGGAAGTGGGAGTGGGTGGGTTGGGGAGCAGGGCAGGGGGGGTATAGGGGGCTTTGGAGATAGCATTTGGAATGTAATGAAGAAAATATCTAATAAAAATGCCTTAAAAATAAATCTTAAAAAAATTTTTTTTACAAGTTTTCATAAGAACTTGCAAGAGCAACAGTCCTTGTAGTAGCAGCATGCATTTTTGGACTGCTTAGTTTTTCTTGATTTCTTTTTCTTTCTTTCTTTCTATCTTTTTTTTTAAAGAAACAAACAAAAAAAACTTGTTCATTCTTTATTTTATATTTGCATGTTTTGCCTATGTGTATATCTACATACCACATGCAGCCAGAAGAGGGTATTGGAGTCTCTGGAACTTGACTTCCGGACTGCTGTGGGCCACCATGTAGTGGCTAAGAATCCAACTAAGATCTTCTGCAAAAGCAACAAGTGCTCATATCTTCTCAGCCATCTCTCAAGGCCTTTCTTGTTCTTGCTTTCTATTCAACCCCTATTTTGTGTTAGAACCCCTGTAGATGAAGTGAGGAGAGTTATTGCATTTCTGTGTATCTCTTTATGATCCAGGTTTTCACTGGTGACTGGCTTCTTTAATTGGCTTATTGGACATAGGTAACTTTATCTGGTTTGTTGATATACAGGCTGTGAGCCTTAATTTCAGTAATATAATTAGCAATACAACTACTAAGTATATGCCTCTGATTATTTGAGTGAGAATAGTCTCCAGAAACTCTTATGCTTAGTCTTTAGGGCATGGCAATACTTGAAAAGGAATAGAAGTTGTTGCCTTTTTGGAGTAGGTGTGTCCTTATTAAAGGCAGTTTGTCACTGGAGTTCGGCTTTGCGGTTTGAGTATCCCAAGGCAGGCCCTGTATCTCTCTCCTCCTGATGGTTACAGATCCACATGTTGAACTCTCAGATTCCTCTCCAGCACCATGCCTGCCTTGGGTGTCACCATGATAAGAATGCATAAAACGTCTGAAGCAGTAAACAAGCCCCAGTTCAATGTTTTCTTTCATAGGAGTTGCTCCGATCGTGCTGTCTCTTCACAGCAACAGAACAGTGACAGAGACAGTAGCCAAAGCCGATTAAATCCATATATTGCTGGGACCTTTGTCTTTTGTGTCCATTGTTGGAAAAATTCATGAAGGAATAAGAAAAATGATGACTAGGTAAACAAAATGTATTGGATATATAAAATATAAAAGTTATAAAAATTACAATGTTGTCTTTTATGACACAGATAGGACTGGGGATGGTTGTGTTAAATGACATGAAGCAGGAATTTGGTTGGAGGTTAAGTGGTACACTGTTGCCTCATAAGTACAAGGTGCCAGGTCCAATCTTCAGTGGTGCACAAAGCAGGGTGATGATTTGGAATCAAGGCACAGAAAGATCAGTGCTTCATGCTCTATCTCATATGTAGAGCATTAAATTGTTGCTTCTATACAAGTTGTATACAGAATTGTGTTTACTAAATGCCAAGGGACATGGAAGTGAGTTACCAAGTTATAGGAGGAATAAAAAAGTTGGATTTACTGTTATAATATATATTGACAATAAGTAATAAAAAATCACAAATCTATGTGAAATGATTCTGAATGTTTTTGTTATAGAGAAATAATAAATGATTGATGCAATAAATATGCATAACTGCACTGAAATATTATACAACATACAGATAGAAATTTTACTCAGTTGGTTTTTTGATATATTCAACTTTTGTGTGTCAGATAAAAATAAAATTTATAAAAGAATATGGCATATGCTTAGAAGAATCCAGCAATGCTATCAGATCCTAGAGATTCTTTCATGGCAGACATTTTAATTCTGATTCAATCTCTCTTGCTATTGATTTATTTAACTTTCCTGTTTCTCCAGAATTCAATCTCAGAAGGTTGTCTGTGTCAGGAATACATCCATTTCTTCTAGGCTTTCCATCTTGGGGCATATAATTGTTCATAACCACCTTTTATGATATTTTGTGTTTCTGTGAAATCGGTTGTAATGTATTTTTCCATTTCTAATTTTGTTTGAATCACTTCTATTTTTGTATTTTAACCTCTTTCCCTCATGTTTTGAATTTATGACAGGATTACAACTTTTTAGTTTGTGTCCATTAATATTTCAGAAATGCCTGTTCAAATATACCTTTATCAACTCTTATGCTGTGTTAAGATAACATTTACTCACTATTGTTACAGATCTAAAAATCCTCATTTCACCTTGAAGTGTGTGTGTGTTGTGTGTATCCTGGGACACTGAGACTGCTCAACCATGCCTAGGATGTAAAGTATCTTTTTGCTCTGTTTCCTAGTCTTGGGAGAGATAGATAATGGGCAACCTGAAGCTTTTCTTCTACCACCTTAAGTGTTTTTCCTTTTTTATTTCTGTTCTCTAACAACAAAAAAAAGTATTATGCTGTCATCCCATGATTCCCTAGCTTTTGTGAAGTTAATTTCCTGTGAGATCTCGGACCTTCTATTCTACCATTACCTTAGTTGTTTTGTATTGCTGTAACAGGATGCCACATATTGGGCAATTGGTGCTAGATAGGAATGTGCAAGCTTCCAGTTTGATAGACTGAGAAGTCCTAAGTGAAGCCCCTAGCATCTGTTGAGGGTCTTCTACAGCAAAACATGGCAGAAAGTATCATATGACTACAGTGCAAAGGTAAAATGATAAAAGAATGTGGTGTGCTTTGCTTTTTACAAGACATACTCTCCTGTGATAAGGAGCCACTTTCCACAGCAATGACACTAATCCATTCATGAAGACAAACCAGTCACCCGATTGCTTCTTGAAGACCCCAGTCCTTAACACCATAACAATGGCACTTAAGCCTAAGCATCAATTTGGAGGGAACCCATATCCAAATCACAATAGATTTCTTACTTATACCACACAACCTTGGTTTTTTTTTTTTTCTCTACAAATGCTTTTGCCATTAACTGTAACTTGTGACTGCAGTTCTTTACTGCAGCACTCTCACAGAACTATTGCTGGTGTAGTATATAAATGTCATTACTATTCCTGCTGCCCATGTGTTTGTGTTAAGGAAGTGAGAACCTTAAATGAAATAAAACAAGAATGCTGGTGCGCAGGACCTTGCAGACAGCATGGCTGTTAATCATATTGTCGCCACTGTTGTTTAAGTATTGTCCATATAAGCTCTTGTGTATCTAGAGGAAAGTCTCCAAGTTTTTAATCATATTCAAGATGCTGCCTGATTATTAATTTCATTAGACCCTTGCCAAATTATGGTTACCTTTTCCTTTCTTTCAGATAATCTTAGAAGTAGGTGAATATAATGTGGTAATGGCAAGAAGAACTATGGCTTAATGTTGTGCTTTTATTAGACCGATTTGCCTGCAGATATTCTGGAAAATTTCTAAGGACTGTAAATGAAAATCTAAGTAAGGGGTTAACCTTTACCCCTGAGATGCAAAAAGCTCTCTTTTTCTTATATCAAACAGTGGGACTTGTGTTCATCATTGGCATACTGCTAAGTGTTGTAGTCTATGCAAAAGGCTTACAAGGCATCATAACCAGATATATGACCCGTCTTTGTCCCCAATTTCCCACTGTTGTTTGCATAAGCAAATACCTTTGTTTTTTAAAAGCAACAATATTTATTTGCTATTTTATAAAAGGCAAGTTGTCAAAGTTTTATCTAGAAAAAAGAGTAATGGAATCCTGAACCTGGGAGGAGAAGGTCTTGAAATTAGTTTGGACTGTATTATAAATTTTCATTGATAGACCTCTTAATTTATTATTTATTAAATATTTTATTTATTTACATTCCAAATTTTGCCTTTTTAAATTGAAAGCTTTAAGTCAATTTATCTCTAGATCCAGCTATAACACTTAGGTATCTATCCAAAGCATGCATCATTCTACGACAAAAACAATTGCTCAACTGTATTCATTTCTCCTCTATTCATGATAGCCAGAAAGTAGAAACAACCTAGATATCCCTCAACAAATGAAAATATGAAGGAAATATGGTCCATTTACGTGATGGAATATTATTCAGCTACTAAAAATGAAATGATGAAATTCTCAAGTAAATGAATGGAAATTAAAAAAAAATCACCTAAATCAAGGTAAACCAGTCCCCAGAAGATAAATATTCAGTGTATTATATGCAGATATTGGCTGTTAAGCCAATGATAACCAAGCTATAATGTGTATAACAATAGAGATTAGATTTAAAGTAAGGGGCTTTGGGGGACAGATAGAACTTCCTAGAAAAAGAAATAGAATAGATAGTCAACAACACTACAGTGCTGTGTGGGTAGATGGTAACGGGTGGATCATGCAGGGTGGGGCATAGAAGAGGAGGCCAAGGGACAGAATATGGGGAAAACAACTTGATTGTAGGGTCCATTAGAGAGGTAGTATAGAAATGTAATATAGTAGAAGCTTCCTAAAATATATACATATATGGATATCTAAATAAAATATACATATCTAAATACATATCTAAATAAAATTGCCAAATAATGGAAGAGACAGAGTCTTAACTTGATAGCTTCTGTTATCAAATAGTTTCTAGTCCTTGGATTAGGTTATATAAAATTGAGTGTTGGGGGGGGCGGGAACCCACAAACAACTAAAGCTGTTACCAGGACTATAGATTGCTCTCCACACACTGACCTCAGTAAAACCACACTGCCCAAGACAACACCTCCACAACTCATTGAACATGGAGAAGTCAAGCTGGTGCCTACAGAGACACACCACTACTAGGGGTTCAGGTTTTTAGTACAGGAAATTTCTGTGTAGGATACCTGAGGAGAAAGAACAACTCAGCTGCAGACCCTTCAGTGGTATGAAGGGCTGGCCAGAAAATTATGCTGGTACCATGGTGGTGCTAAGTTTGTGAGAGTAAACACCCGATGTTCGGTTTGACTTAAGACCACTTCACAAGACATAACCCATATACAGTATTGCATGGGTAACCAAGGCCTGAAGTTAGATAGCCCAGCGAACTAATTTAACACCAAATACTACTGTATTAATTAGAAGTGCAGCGATAAAAATACTCCTGTTGACACTCTAGTATACTGGTAAATCAGTGATGTGCTCAGCCATCATCAGAGAATCTTTCTCCTGCATCAGATGAGAATGAATACAGAAACTTCCAAATGAACAGAGCTTGAGACCTTGGAACACTCAGCCTGTGATGGGATGAGGTGTCTCCATCAAATCCCTCCCTCAGGGCTCAGGGAAACTTGCAGAAGGTCCTAGAGTTCAAAGAGAAGTAAACGCATGCTCCATTCCTAACCCAGAAGCTATCCATGAATGATAACCACATCAAAATGAAAATTTGGTTTTCCAAGGGACTCTCACTGGGAAATTGAAATACTCTTAAAGGCAGGCTCCACGTGTTGGTCTTCCTTCTTGATTTTCTTATGTTTTGGAAATTGTATCTTGGGTATTCTAGGTTTCTGGGCTAATATCCACTTATCAATGAGTGCATATCAAGTGACTTCTTTTGAAAATATCCATGGAAGGAGTTGCAGAGACAAAATTTGGAGCTAAGACAAAAGGATGAACCATCCAGAGACTGTCCCACCAGGGGGTCCATCCCATAATCAACCACCAAAAGCAGACACTATTGCATATGCCAACAAGATTTTGCTGAAAGGACCCTAATATAGCTGCCTCCTGTAAGGCTTTGCCAGTGCCTGGCAAACACAGAAGTGGATGCTCACAGTCATCTATAGGATGGAACACAGGGCCCCCAATGGAGGAGCTAGATAAAGTACCCAAGGAGCTGAAGGGATCTGCAACCCTATAGGTGGAACAACAATATGAGCTAATCAGTACCCCCAGAGTTCGTGTCTCTAGCTGCATATGTAGCAGAAGGTGGCCTAGTCAGTCATCATTGGGAAGAGAGGCCCCCTGATCTAGCAAACTTTATATGCCCCAGTATAGGGGACCACCAGGGCCAAGAAGTGGGAGTGGGTGGGGAGGGGAGCAGGGTGGGAGGAGGGGATGGGGGGACTTTGGGGATAGCATTTGAAATGTAAATGAAGAAAATATCTAATAAAAAATTTTTAAAAAGGCACTCCATGCCCAGCTATGGATGGTCAACAACAAACTCAAGGCATCTTTGGAGGTTCTTTGTCTCAAAATTTCTGTCAGTGTTATGTTTCATTATATTGAAATTCTCTCTCTCTCTCTCTCTCTCTCTCTCTCTCTCTCTCTCTCTCTCTCTCTCTCTCCATACATACATACATTATACATATACACATACTATAAATCCTTTGCACATATGTTATAACTTCTGGTTTTGTGTTTTTTTATGGGATTTCTGAATGTGTGAACAAATGAGTTCCTGTACCATATTAATTTTTGTGCCTTTTCTTGGACTCTATTCCTTTTATTTGTTTGTTTTATCTTATTCTGATAGGTTTGTTTTTGTTTTATACTATTTTTTTCAGTTTCTTTCTCTTTTTTCCCCAGTTATTATTTCTCTTTGTTGTATATTTTATTTAATTACATTTCAAATGTTATCTCTTTTCTTGGTTTCCCCTCCGGAAACCCCCTGCTTCTATGAAGACACTCACCCACTCACCCACCCACCCACCCACTCCTGCCTTCCTGCCCTGGCATTCCCTTACACTTGGCATGGAGCCTTCAGTCTAAATAGGAGATTCAGAAAGTGGGTGGATCTGGATGCTAGAGGTGGTAGGAGGATGCTAGAGGTGGTAGGGGGATGCTAGAGGTGGTAGGAGGATGCTAGAGGTGGTAGGAGGATGCTAGAGGTGGTAGGAGGATGCTAGAGGTGGTAGG
>NC_034598.1:20352290-20381513 GCF_900095145.1 Mus pahari
GGATGCTAGAGGTGGTAGGAGGATGCTAGAGGTGGTAGGAGGATGCTAGAGGTGGTAGGAGGATGCTAGAGGTGGTAGGGGGAACTGGGAAGAGTACTGGGAGGGCTAACTCGGGATTTACTGTGTGAAAAATATCAACCTTCAATAAAAAATAAAGCTTTCAGATAAGAAGCATATATAATCTAGTAACCCCACTGTTCAATAGAAGTAGAAAGTGTTTATTGACTATTGAATAAAGGACTGAAGGAAGAAACAAGTGGATAAATGAATAAGCATGCAGGGGCAGGTGAAGAGGCACAGCAACACACATAGGGGTAAAAGATGACTCTCCACTGCCTGCATTTCCTTCCAGGAGGAAGTAGTTTGGATCTGGGAGGGGATTGGGGTTTTACAGAGGAATTGGATGAAAGGAGGAATTGAGAAACATCGGGTGTCTCTGAGATCCATTTATATTTGGTTTGGAACTATATATGTAAAATATATAAAGGTATGAAGCTAGCTCTTCCCAAGGCTTTGGGTAAGAACTGGGTCACATATTGTTTTTCTTAATAAGCACCTTAGAACAAGTAACAAATATGTAGTATTTTGTTATTTTAAGGATTTGATTTTGTTCTATACATTTTTTAGTACCATAAATCTTCTCCTTTTTGAGATGCTTGGCAATGAATTTACTGATTGATTATAACATTTTTACATAAAGACTGGATATGGTGACTCACATAGTATCCAGGAATGTGGGGCAGGGGGATTGCTGGAGATGACTCTTAAGTATCTAGTGAATTCCCCTTTACTACCTAGCAAAGGGTAGTAAAGCTACAATGTGAGATGTGTCTGAAAAGCAGGAATAAATATAGAAAAGACATTTCATGTCACATTGTGGTCGTGAAGAAAAATAAGTGAGTTTCTGTAAAAAGGCTTAAGCCATATTTATCTCCAAGTCATTTAGATAATCTAATACTGCTTTACTTCCTACAGTATTTTCTTAGTACCCAGCTCAAATTAGTAAAAACACAAACAAGTGCCAGAGACTGTATTATCCAGTAGGCAAAAGACTTTATCTCTATTAGCTAAAATGTGGTTTTAGAGTCTTTATTAGATGCAGAATTTCCCACGGTCATATTTGACCTAATAACCACATTATTAAAAAAAAACTCAAAACATTTCAATAATAAAAAAATAATTTTCTGGATGGCGGTGTTAGCCAAAAAGGACTTAAAGAACTTTATGCCTCACCATAAATGTAATATAGTATTTTACAATCTCTGCTGCTGAAATTCAATTATTGAATTTTTAATAAAGCACATCATCAATAGAGGGAAAAATGGTTTAAGGCAAAAAAATTTTGAAAGAACACCATAAACATTTGAAACTATTAAATTGTAGACACTGAAAGCTTATAAATAGGGCTTTGCAGGAAGCCAATTTGCTCTCTTATGCTTATTTTTATATTAAAGGCATTTGGTGCTACTCTCAATAATCATAAAAAGAGATACTTGAAATTATGTGTGCTTGAAACCAGGGTAATTTATTCTATTATCTCCCCAAATTAAGAATAAAACACAATGAATCAGAGGGCATGATACAATCAGTTTCCACTTAACACATGAGTTAATTATTTTCCTACAGCCCTTAAAGATACGGCTTCAGGTGCACGGCAGCTGACGTCGTGTTTGAGTTCACAGACAGCAGAAGAAGCATCACCGTAGGAGTTGTTCTGTCTCAGAAGATGTGAGAGTTTCTCATTTAATTTCCATATTTCATACCACTCCAACGAGCACATGTCTTGAAACATTTTTATTTCAGTCAGTTCTGATAACGTATCATGTTAGGTTATGCACTTCATGCTGCCACTTAGGAATTAGTTTTTTTTTTGTTTTTTCCACAGACATTATTATTGTTTGTATTGGTCAGAAAGTAGTTTCATAACTAATTAGGACCTACCAGAGTAAGAGTTACTGTGGGACACAAAACCAGGCCAGGAAGTTTGGTAGGATTGAGACCCAGAGACTCAGTGGGCACACACACCTGAGGCTTAGGAGACTCCTGGCTCCCTAACAGATTCCTGACTTGGATCGAGCGCCATGCATCTCATATAAAATGACCATGTCCTATATGACCATATGTCACATAGGCCCCAAACAGAGTTCTCCATGCTAATGAGGTACTTAGAGGTCCTGAGCGCTTAGCTAATAAGCTTTCCTTCCCAGACATTCCTCTCTGCAAAAGGTACTTAATCTCAGGCCCACACTGAAAGGGGGGGGGTATGGTTTTATGCATCCACTTTCCATCATGACAATAAACTGATTAGAACCATGGACTGAAGCTGGGTGTGGCGGCACACACCTTTAATCCCAGCACTCGGGAGGCAGAGGCAGGCAGATTTCTGAGTTCAAGGCCAGCTTGGTCTACAAAGTGAGTTCCAGGACAGACAGGGCTATACAGAGAAACCCTGTCTCAAAAAACAAAACAAAAAAAGAAAGAAAGAAAGAAAGAAAGAAAGAAAGAAAGAAAGAAAGAAAGAAAGAAAGAAAGAAAGAAAGAAAGAAAAAAGAACCATGGACTGTCTCTTTTCATTAAGATCTGCCATAGGGAGCCATCAAGAAGGTTTTCAACTACAGAGCCTCAGCCTAATCTCCCATAGAAATCTTTGCATTCCCAGCCACAACTACCACCAAGCCTGCTGCCCCTACTACTGCCACCAAGGTAAGGACAATCCCTGATGATGTGGTGGGACATCTATAACATAAAAGATCCCATAGCACACCAATGGATATAAAGATGATCAGGATACTGAATTAAAGGTACCAACACCACACTACCTAACACCTTACCCCCAAAAAACTGACAGTAGCTGATACTAGAAGGAAGACTGCCAAGTTAGCAGTGATGTGTCAGTGTTTTGTCACCTGATGAGATATTCATGTCCAGTAACATTTTTGTTTGTTTGTTTGTTTGTTTTTGTTTTTTTGTTGTTTGTTTTTTGAGGCAGGGTTTCTCTGTGTCCTGGAACTCACTTTGTAGACCAGACTGGCCTCGAACTCAGAAATCCACTTGCCTCTGCCTCCCGAGTGCTGGGATTAAAGGTGTCCTGCGCCACCACGCCTGGCAACATTTTTTAAGGTAAAATAAAACTGAATTTTCATCAAATATGAATGACCGGTGCCTAGAAATACAGGAGTTATCTGCTATGGAAGAGGTTACTTGAGGTTTTATAGCCATCAAGCATTTTCTAGATCAGCATAGTCAATAACCGTCAGTGGCAGCTGTAGAGGGATGAGCTACAGCGAAGCAGAATCACTCTGGTTTTTACTTGTTATCTTGATCTTCTGTCTTTTTAAGTTTAGGAATACTAGGGGCATAGATTGTATTATGCTTAGGGATGAATTCTAAGCATGATTCCTAAAAGACATGATGAGATGATATCAGAGTCAGATATGGAAAGTTAATAGCTGTTAAAAGGACTAAGACATTCCCATCCCTATGTCAGTTTGTTCCAGTCAGCTAATATCAAATAGTTTGCATATTATTTAATATAGACACATCTCTCTCACACAATTTCTGTTCAGAATAGGTATATACACCTATATACATACATTTATAACCTAGTGTTTTAGTTTATCTCTAAAAAGGACAATTTAGCATATAATTTTTTTTAAATGTTCATTTCAGTGAGCATTCTGAATATTTTTAGAAAATGTTAAAACCTGTTTAAAGTGTCAATCTATTACCAAATGTGGATTTTAATTGCAAAACAGCTTTATAGATGCTTTCAAAACTAATTTTATGGACTAAGAATCTGTAGTCTAAAATGTATGGTCTTATGACAAACATGGTCAGGCAGCAAAGGCAGTGTTTATATTTTTTCCCTATTTTAGGGCTGAATACTGTAGTTTCTAGATTGGCATTAATTTTTTGAAGGTCTGGTAGAATTCTGCTCTAAAACAATATGGTCCTGGTTTCCTTTTTAGTTGGGAAACTTTTAATGTCTGTTTCTATTTTACTAGGGATTATACGTATGTTTAAATTGCTTATCTGATCTTGACTTTACTCTGGTAGATGGTATATAGCAAGATAATCATCCATAGTTTTTATATTTTCAAATTTTATAGAGTACAGATTTTTAAAGTATGTTCTTTTGATTCTCGAGATTTCTTCAGTGTCTGTTGCTATGTCTTTCTTTTTATCTCTAAGTTTGTCATTTTGGATCTTCTTCTACCCTGATTTATTTTGCCTAAGGGCCAGTATGTCTTACTGATTTTCTCAAAGAACAAACTCTCTATTTCATTGACTCTTTCCATTGTTATTTTCTTTTCTGTTTATATTTTATTTCAGCCATGAGTTCAATATTTTTGCCATATACTTCTTTTGGATATGGTTTCATCTTTTTTTTCCTCCTAGAGATTTTAGGTATGTTGTTAAGTTGTTACTATGAGATTGTTACTTTTTTTTAAATGTAAACACTTAGTATTATGAACTTGTCTTTTAGAACTGAATTCCTTGTGTCCCAGATATGTTATGTATAGGTTTCATTTAATTCTAGAAAGTCATTAATTTGTTTTATAATTTCCTATTTGATTCAGTTTTCATTTAATAATGAGTTATTCAGTTACATACATTTTTAGGCTTTCCATTGTTGTTGATAATCACCTTGCATTAAGATGGTTAGATGGGGTGCATGGTTTTATTTCTTGTATCTGTTGAGACCTGCTTCATGTCTGACTATGTGTTAAATTTTGGAGACTGTTTCATGATTTGATGAGAAGTCATATTCTTTTGTGCTTGGGTGTAATGTTCTATAAATATCTCTCAGGTACATTCGGTTTATGGTGAAATATCTTCAGCATTTCTCTCTTTAGCCTTTGTCTGGATGACCCCTCTGTTGGTGTACATGCGATATGGAAGTTACCCACTATCACGATATGATGGTCAATATGTGAGTCTAGCTGTAATAGTTTTAGACCAGTGCTATTGTCTTAGTGAATTTTTCTTTTGGTAAGAATATAGTGTCCATCCTTGTCTCTTAGATTAGTTTTGTCTATTTTGTCAGGCATTAAAATGGCTACATCAGCTTGCTTTTAGGGACATTTGTTTGGATTATCTTTATCCATCTGTTTTTATCCTGAAGTGATGTCTACTCTTGTTGAGACCAAAAGAAGATGGGGTGGGGGTGGGGGGAGGGGGGCTGGGGAGGCCCTGGGGAAGAAGGGGAGGGGAGAAATAGCCCACATCCTGCCAGAGTTCCTGAGCTGCTCTATGCTTTCCACTTAGCCCCAAGTGGGCATCTAAGCCTCTGACCCACTCTGCAGGGAATGGAGAAAGGGCATCCCCCGACCTGGGGGATGTAGCCCCATGGAGCAGAGACTCTCTATGGCTTAAGAGCTTTCTTATATGTAGCAGAAGATGGCCTATTCCGCCATAATCGAGAAGAGAGGCCCCTTGGTCTTACAAACTCTATACACCCCAGTACAGGGGAAGGCCAGGGCCAAGAAGTGGGAGTGGGTGGATAGGGGAGCAGGGACAGGGGGAGGGTATAGGGAACTTTTGGGATAGCATTTGAAATACAAATAAAGAAAGTATCTAATTAAAAAAAAAGAGCTTTATTATAGAAATGCATGGGGAAAGAGAGAAGGGGGAGAAAGAGAGAGAGACAGAGAGAGAGAGACAGAGACAGAGACAGAGACAGAGACAGAGACAGAGAGGCTATAGAGAAAAAGAAGTGAGATAGAGGAGAGAGGAGAGGAGAAGACTAATGAAGAGAGGAGAGAGAAGTGAGAGGTAAGAGAACAAAGGAGTGAGAGAGTGAGAGTAATAGAGCAGTCGGGGCTGAACAGCCCTTTTTTATGGTCTTCACTGGTGCTAGGTAAATGGGGAGGAGTTTTGTCTGAAGGTCAGAAGCTTGGGCCATTGCTTGTGTGAGTGCATGTGCATGCGTGTTTGTTTGTGTGTTCCCTTTTTGATTTGCTGGTCTGCAATTATTTATTCCCTGTGTTCTTGGTGTAGTTAACCTATTTATGCTAGAGATTTGCTTCTAATGCCTTTGTATGGATAGGTTTTTCTGTTGTTATATTTTAGTTTTATGTCTTTGGTAGATACTATTTAAATTTGATTTTATGATGAGATAAAATTAGTTGTTTCACTATTTCCACTGGAAGTTTGGCTGGGTATACTTGTCCAGGATGGTATCTGTGATCTCTAAGATTGTATAGAACACATATCCAGGCATTCCTAGCTCCAGTTGTTGTAAGTCAGGTGTTATCCTACTAGGTCTCCTTTGTATGTAACTTAGTGTTTTCCTTTGCATCTTTTAATATTCTTTCTTTGTTCTGAATGCTTAATGTTTTGATTATCATGTGTCAAGGAGAAATTCCTTTCTGGTCTGGTCTATTAGATGTTTTGTACGTTCTTATACTTTGATAGTCATATCATTCCCCTTTAGGTTAAAAAATTCTTCAAATATTTTGTTGAAAATATTTTTCTGTGCCTTTGAACTGGGTTTCATCTCCTTCCTCTATTCCTATTATTTGTAAAGTTAATCTCTTCATGGTATCCTAGATGTCCTGGATAATTTATACCAGGAGTTATTTTATTTTATTTTATTTTTTAGATGTATGAATTCCTTGACTGAGATATCTATTTCTAAAATTGTGTCTTCAATACCTGTGATTCTCTTTTCCATTTCTTATTTTCAGAGGATTATTTCTGGGGTTCATGTTCTAGTTTCAAGCTTTTCATTTTCAGATTTCTCTAAATTTGAGTTTCCTTATTGATTCTATTTCTTCTTTCATGTCTTAAAATTATTTATTCAATGCCTTCCACTGTTAGTGTTTTCATAGATTTCTTTAATGGGTTAATTAATTTTGTCTTTAAGGATCTCTAACATATTCATCAAGGCCATTTTACAGATTTTGTGTTGTGTTTCAGCTATGTTACAAATCTCAGGGTCTACTGTAATAGAATTAGTTGCTGGGCTCTAGTGGTGACATGTTGTCTTGACTGTTATTGTCTGTGTTTTTATGTTGATGCCTGGGCATCTATGCTTAATGAGATTATAATTTTGGTTTCTGGTATCTAGACTACTATGATATGATAATTACTACATATGCTGCTACATATGCCGCTAGATACATGAGCTCTGGGGGTACTGGTTAGTTGATATTGTTGTTCCACATATAGGATTGCAGATCCCTTCAGCTCCTTGGATACTTTCTCTAGCTCCTCCATTGGGGGCCATGTGTTCCATCCAATAGCTGACTGTGAGCATCCACTTCTGTATTTGCCAGGCACTGACACAGCCTCACAGGAGACAGCTATATCAGGGTCCTTTCAGCAAAGTTGCTGGCATATGCAATAGTGTCTGTGTTTGGTGGCTGATTATGGGATGGACCCCCGGGTAGGGCAGTCTCTGGGTGGTCTATCATTTTGTCTTAGCTCCAAAATTTGTCTGCAACTCCTTCCATGGGTATTTTGTTCCCTATTTTTTTGCGGGGGGGAGGGGGCAGAGGAATGAAGTGTCCTTCTGTTGGTCCCCCTTCTTCTTGATTTTCTTCTGTTTTGGAGATTGTATCTTGGCTATTCTAGGTTTCTGGGCTAATATCCACTTATCAGTGAGTGCATATCAAGTGAGTTCTTTGGTGATTGGGTTACCTCACTCAGGATGATATCCCCCAGATACATCAATTTGTCTAAGAATTTCATAAATTCATTGTTTTTAATAGCTGAGTAGTACTCCATTGTGTAAATGTACCACATTTTCTGTATTCATTCCTCTATTGAGGGACATCTGGTTTCTTTCCAGCTTCTTACTATTATAAATAGGGTTGCTATGAACATAGTGGAGCAAGTGTCCTTATTACCAGTTGGAACATCTTCTGGGTATATGCCTAGGAGAGGTATTGCTGGATCTTCCAGTAGTACTATGTCCAGTTTTCTGAGGAAACTGATTTCCAGAGTGGTTGTACAAGCTTGCAATCCCACCAGCAATGGAGGAGTGTTCCTCTTTCTAGAGAACCAACTCAATGAATGGTTGTATTTCTATTGTAGTCATAGCTTCAAATCTCAACTAGGTAGTCTAAGCCTCACAAGAGGCAAAGCTATGGCTCTAACATGTTATTTCATTGTAGAATATTATTCAATGTTACTGTTTTAATTCTCTCTTAAATGAATTCCTCATAATTACCAATCATTTGAAAAGATTATTAATTTGTTGGTAAGAGCTTTTTTACCTTATTCTCTTATCCGAGGGAGCTCATCAACTTGTATAAATTAATGAGACTCAAAGGAAATGATTGAAATTGGTTAAATATGGTCAAAGAAGATCTCTCATATCACTTTAAAAATATAAGATCATTTCATTTGAAGCAACTGGTCTAAAGCTGAAAATAACAGCACTAAAGAGCATAAGTACCTCATCTGGTCTTATCTGAGTTTTAGTTACGATATTGGACCTTCATAATTAAAAACTGGATTAATATTTCACCTAGAAGTTTGTGAAATATTTATAGAATCTATCCACACACACATGTGCACACACATGTGTACACACACATGTGCACATACACAGACAAAAGAGAGGGGGAGGGAGAAAGAGAAAGAGATAATAGAAACAGCAAACACACCAAGAGAGACAGAGACAGACACAGAAAAAGAGAGAGAGACATAGAGGGAAACAGAAACATAGAGATGGAAAACACACACACAGAAAGAGAGAGAGAGAGAGAGAGAGAGAGAGAGAGAGAGAGAGAGAGAGAGAGAGAGAGAGAGAGAGAGAGAGAGAGAGAGAATTGGCATTTGGCCCTATTTCTTGAAACATTACTCCTAATAAGATCAAATCTATGGAGAGTATGTCTATGGTAATGAAATGGTGCCTGTCATCTCTTTTAGGTAGTTTCATGATATATATCCTGACCAATAAAAAGGAAAGTAACAACTAGAGAGTGGGAGGCTTTCAGACTTTGAATCCCAACACTTAACTGCCATAGAGGAAAGAATGGCTAAATATGAAATATTATATTAATAGCCAATATCCAAGTCTATCATGGATTTGTTATGAAGCCTCTCTACAGCACAGCAGAACAGAGAGGAGAGGGCTCCTTTATCCAAAGAGTGGCTATCCACTGGAAGCAGGCATAGGACACTTTAAGTCCCCTTCATCCCTTGCCTTATGCATGGTATCTGAATTTTAAAGGAAAAAAATACTTTTGTAATAAGTAAGTGAGTTTTCCTGAGGTCTGTGGGACACTTGATCATGTAATTGCACTCAAGTAAGAGGTTTGTAAAAGTTGTGAGTTACAACTTGTTCTCAGAAATACAAATTCAAAATGAAAGATAAAGGAAATCACCCTGAGGCTTGTGATTTGGCATATGAAGTTACTGTCTCCAGCTATGTCAAAAGTGAATTGGAGAACACCTATCTGGTATCCTTTATTGAAGAATGAATTGGCTGCTTAGTGTGTGAAGGAAATCCCCCTACATTTGGTGTCAGAAATGAAAAACTGAGCTTGGACTTGTGTGTTTAACTTGTTTCTATGCTCAAATAGTAAGACCTATATTATCTGAAATATATATATATATATTTTTAAATTTAAAAGAGGTAATGCTTGAGATATCTTCATTTAGGTCATGGGATTTACAAAGGAGGATGGAGAGGGAGGTATTAAGGAATCACCCAGAGAATTTCTTTACCAAAAATCTCATTGGTTCGCTTAATCTAGGATCCATATCAGTACATCCACCTCACCTACCACTAGACACATAAAGTTTTGGTATTCCTTCATGGTAGAGAAGAAAGATATCACTTTAAATGTTCCCTAGGCAATTCTGATATGAGTTCTCTGCCTAGGATTGAGAATATTGCCCCAAGCAAATGTCATATTATGGTGGACTAGGAAAACGAATAAACATAAAGCATTGCTTGAATAAATTTCAACTCTAGAAAAGAATAGTGTAGGGCATGTGGGACCACACTACCAGATAGGCATACAAACTACAGACATGGGTCTTTCCCAAACCCTAGGAATCTACGAGCTCTGAGACTGCAGGAGGAGTGGAACTGCGCGCTCCCAGCCTTCAATGTCTGCTTTGAGACCACCAACAGAGAGGACCACCACAGGCATTCAGACAGGTAGTATAGTACCTGGAGGTCTTCTCTATGCTAATGAGCTATCTGGATAGCCTTAGCATCCAGCCAATGAGCTTACCTTCCTGGATATTCTGTTGCCTTTCCCCCAAGAAATATATAATCCCTAGTTTACCGTGAATAAGGTATATGCATCCACTTCTGTCCCCAATAAAACAATATGAACAGTGACCTGCTTCTATCACCATGGGAAGACTTTGCCTAAAGAGACAAGAAGGCCTTTTTTTTTCACCTGCCACCTCCTCCAGCCTCATACTGGTCATTTGCTCCCAAGTGGACCAGATACTGCTCTTCCCAGGCACTCCTCTTTCCTTTTTCTGCCTAGCATGCAGAATCCCCAAGAGCACCCCTGATACTGACTTCCTCTCTAGGTGGTACACCAGTGGCACCCAGGTTCTCTGAAAGAAGACCACAGCATTCGTTCCAGATTCTGCTTTTCCCTTTTGGTGTGGAAAGCATACTGACATCTGGGAGAGAAATACAGCTGAAACTGTTTCCTTGTTCATCTGTATGACATAAACCTGCCTCCTAGACCTACCAAAGAAAACTGACGCTCACACACTCTCTCTCATCCCAGAAAGCATCACAGGAAAGAAAAACTGCAGGAAGAAGTAAAAACTCAATTCAGACCAACTTAGATGGTGCTGGGTCAAACTTGGTTGCTGTGGACTCCCTGTTCCAGCCATTTTCCTGTCTTCTCCAGGGGCGAACCAGCAGTATCTGGACACCACTGGCAGAGAGGCAGAACGAGGTACAACAAATAGGAGTTTGGTGTGGGACTATGAAAGGCAGTGCGTTTTCTGCTTGAGCTAGGTTTAAACCCCTGAGACCCAGCAGGTGTTCCTGCAAGGAATGGAAGACATTCGCCATGCTCCCAGACACTAGGCTCCTGACATGAGACCTCAGGTCTCCATAATTCTGTGGCCATCAGCCATGTAGGGCAAGACCACAAGCCCCTTCATAGGTAGAGGATGTGACTACAGATCACGTAGCCTCAAGGCTGATCGACATTTTGATGAGGTAACTAAAGGCTTGAAGGGCTTAGCCAATTAAGCTCTCCTTCCCAGTCACTCCTCCCTGTAAAAGGTATTTAACCTCAGGCCCACCCTGAGAAAGTGGGGTACAGTTTCAGTCCTTACAACTATCTGCCATAACAATACACACTTTAAAACCGTGAACTGGCTCCTCTCATTAGGATCCACCATGTTGGAGCAATGGAGCAGGTAGGTCTTCTTCTAAGGAGCCACGTCTAATCTCACAGAAGAAGCCTCTCTGTGCTCTCAGGCACAGTCACCAAGCCAAGCCACCCACTGATCCTGCCTAGGACTTCCCTCCCTGTGGTATCCAGCCAGAGCTCTCTCCTCCTGTCCTTTTCCCATCAGCCCAGGCCAGAGCCAGCCCCTTGGGCTCCTACTCCATTCTCTGCTCTTAGACATCGAGTGGCTTTCTGTGGTTTCCAAAAGCTAGAACCTGCCATCCCTGGCCTCCATGTGGCCTAAGGACCATGAGCTGGCTCCTGGCAGTTCCTTGGGGACCTCAAACTGTGCCTGCCCACCCCCTGCGGCAGTATGGGGTGCGTGCAGTCAAACTTGCCGCATCCTGTCTCACCTAGTGGCCTGATCCCTGAGCCAGATATGGGCCACTCATCCTAGCCCACATCTAGGAAGTTACAAATTTATAATCACAGTTGTTTGTTTTATTTTGTTTTGTTTTGTCTTGTGTACAAACACAATTATACTTGTAAAGCTAAAAAAAACTCTCAGAATACCCAATAAATGTCAGCACTGAGAAAAATACAATCCATGGTCCCAGGTTAAAACTCTCACAAGTAAGAATGTCCATATTCTAGGTGTTAGTTGTTTTGGTGAGGGGCCATATTTTTGCACACACTGGTCAGTTTCTCATAGCACCCACTCATGGGAATGTTTTGCCTTTTCTCTACATATCTGTGGGGAGGGCTTCATCATTTGCATGAATCTGAAACTTTGGGTTCCTTAACATAGCTGTTCTTACATTCACTGGGGACCTTAGCAGCTCCCTGCACATCAGTCAGGTCTTCCTTCGGTCTCCCCATGCTGCTGGGAGGACTCGTCTTCCTTTTATGTCTTAAGTGGAATCTGATGATATATTTTATAGTAATGCATCTTAACCTTCCTTTTAATTCAGTTCCTCATGCTGTAGTGACTCCCAACTATAAAATTATTTCATTGCTACTTATATATACAGGATATCTGATATGTGACCCCTGAAGGGGTCACAGCCCACAGAAAATCACTTCCTCTGTAGTATACCAAGTTGAGGCAATTAATAATTCCTAGTCTTGATTTCAATCTATTTATCCTTTAAAAGTATCTTGGAATGTGCACAGTGAGGTTGTTCTTTCAGGTTTTATAAGGGAGATAATCAGATACACCGAGTAAGTAGCTTGCCTCAAGTTGTACAAACAGAGGGTAATGAAGTTAAGACCAACATCTGGATTTCCCTAAAACTACATCCCTTGTTGAAAATATGTTAGGGAAAGAAAAGGAGCATGAATGCTTTCATAGAATGATTTTGTTATTGTTGTTGTTGTTCAGATTCTTATTTGTATTTATGCCCCAATAACATGTGACAGAAGAAACAACTAAAGCAGAGGGAGACTTTCTGATCTTGCACTTTGAATATTGTTTTAATTCTTACTTAAAAGAACAGAGATTGGGTGACATGGCTTTTCCTCTGTAATTTCTATGTGTTTTGATATGAAAGAACTAACTCGTGAAACTTGCAATTAAAGGAAAGCAGAATAATAATTTTTATGTAACCTCTGTAGCAGAAGAATCTTAATAGTGGGTAATAAAATGTTGAAATGAGATATATTTTAATTAGGTAATAATATCAAGCTTTGTTTATTAACTACTCTGAAGGTTCTAATGAGCTGTGAATTTCTGAGGGCTCTTTGGCAGGGAAATGAGAACATCTAACAATTTTCCAAACTAATCTCATTATATAGAAGTTAGCCTTGCACATGCTCATTTTAAAATAAGAGAGACATGGAAAACTCCTTTAAGCTGACTTTATTGTTTACATTTCTGAAATGTATTGTTTGTACATCTACAATATGATAGGACATAGTTCCTGTGTCAGGATGAACACAATCAAATTTAACCATCTTCTTTTAGGGCAGAGTTTCAGAAAGACCTTCTTAGTTACTTAAGTGGTTCAGATATTATAGCAGGCTTGGAAACAGTAGTTCTCGATCCTTCCTTCATAGGCAGTAGCTTGCTGAAAAGACTAGACAAGTGTGGTTTTAATGGTTGACAGAAGACTGGGACACAAGGTTTCTCGGGAGCTCTGGAAGGAGATGCTAGATTCTAGATCGCCTGAAAAGCCAATGATAGACAGCAATCTAACCTGATTCCCAAGTCCAGAAGCTCAGAAGTTTGATTCTGTGGTAGGAGGTTTTCTGGTAATAACTGAGATTTATCATTCTTCATGAAACACTGAGGTCTTTTATCCCCAGGGAGAGTTGGTTCAAAAAGGTTTATCGGTCACCAACAAGACAAACGCTGCAGAATAATTGTTTGCTCTGGATATGAAAACAACAACAACAACAACAACAACAACAACAACAACAACAACAGCAGCACAACCTAAAGTCTACGTAGAATGTAGATTAAAACAATGGTCTCACTGTTGTTTGCTCTTACAGCTTGAGGGAGTGCTTTACTCTTTAATAACTCCCAACTGTCTCCTACATTGTGCTAGGTCCCCTTGGAATTCCTTCAATAGAGCAATCTAGGTACAGTGTGACAATATGTATCAATGTCAATTTGTTTTCATTACCCTGGTTACTGGACATATTCATATTAATACTAAGTATCCTTTCCTTCATTGGCAAAAAGAAGTGATAATAGCTAAATCTTCTAAAGATATCCAAGGAGAACTATGATGCTCACGTGTAGGGATCCTACAAATTTCTAAGGTAGTTAGACCAGAATTATGATTCTATCCTTGGTGTGTATGATATTGAGCTATATGACACTTTATCTGTTGAAATTGAAATTAATTAGTTTGTTTGATTATACCATTTTGATATTATTGAGTCTATCCAATGAATTTTGTTAGTATATTTTCAAGTAAAATATAATCTTTTATAAGCCAATCTGTATACGTTCTGAAATTTATTGCGAGCTAAAATTTGCTTGTCATTCCCTTGTCACATCAGTTGTTGCTCCATACACATGCAAAAGAATCTTCCCACCTATTTGTGAGTTGACATGAAAATAAAAGCAATATTTATGTCTTTAAAAAATGGAATGTTTATCTTTAAGTAAATTATATTTTTATGAATTCCTTGGTCCTTTTGCTTCTATGTGTAAGCTTTTACTCTCTTTCGGTAAAAGAAAAGGTAGTTCTGCTATAAATAAAAATTAACTTAACAGGGAATCTTTGAAAAGAATGGTTTCATAATTTTAAGACACATCAAACGTTTATGATATCTATGATTCAAGTGCTTTCTGAGGGCAAAATAGATTTAACCTTTGTATTTTTTTCATGCTGAAATACAATGGTTTCTTAAATTCTGTTTTCTTTACCATTTGCACATCTATCATTTACTTTAAAGGAATATAGGCTCCTTGAATTTTTACTGCTTTATTAAAGACTCATTGAAAGATTTCTCATCGAACATTTCTTAGGAAGCTATTTACAAACAAAAAGAAGAAAATGTAGTTAAGTTAATAAACACACTAACTACTATGGGCAACAAATTGGGAAATACATTTACTCTAAATTTTAATTTTTATCAGAAGCCAAGTTGGCCGTGCTACTGGGTATTTACTGTCCACATAGTTTTAGAGTGGGAACGTATGTCTTTGATCATGCTGAAAGATATTACTTTTCTACTTTTTTTCATTTACATTCCTTTGGGATAACATATCAGAGTCTACTTGCACAGAATAAAAACTTGAAGAAGCTAAGATAGGGAAAGAAGATTTCTTGCTTTAGAAGCAAACTGTTGGCAATGCTGCTAATGACGTACCAGTTGATTATGCTCATACTTTCAGAGAACAAATGTAATTTCTGCAGTGTATGCCACAGACATTATTCACTGGTACCTGACTTGTGAATCAGTATATTCTGGTGACTATTATCTCAAATGCTTTGTCAGTGTGTATTTCACATGTGATCTAACTTCTCCTCAGGTTAATTGAATAAAGAGGCATGCTATAGAATGGGAGAAAAATATTAGTAAGTTCTATGTCCTACAGAGAATTCAAATCTAGAACACACAGAAAAGAACAAAAAACTTCAAATATTAATAAAAATAAACAAACCCATAAAACTGGGCTATGAAACTATAGAACTCAACAAGGTGTTCTCAAAAGAAGAAATACAAATGACTGATTCATTTTTTCCAGTGTCCAATGTCCATAGCTATTATGGGAATATGATTCTGTCTCACTTTAGACATAATAGAAAGCAAGAAAACAAACAACATTAAAATGCTGGTTAGGTTGCAAGAATGGGGAATACTTAGTCACTATGGTCAGACTGTAAACTGTTGAGAGCCAGACTGATCCAAGGGTTTCTCTGAAACTTGATGAAAGAACAAAAGGAACCTAGCTCTGTTTCCTTGCTCAGAAGAGGACTCTGTAAGGCTGCAAGGACCAGTCTCAGCTTGTAGAGGGGGTCTTGAGGAAAGGGTTGTTTGGGAGTGGTGGAAGAAAAAACGTGAAGTCAATCATGGGGAACAAGCTGACAGCTTTATGTTCTGCTCGAAATGGCTCTCCAGACAGCTCTGTAGGTAGCTCTTGAGTCTGTAGTCTACTAGAGACAGCTTTCTGCCTGAGACAGCCCCTGTTAGAGACAGCTCTCTGCTAGAAACTGCTCTCTGCTGGAGACAGCATTCTCATGCTAGAAAAATTTCTGAAAGCTTTCTGGATAGCTCATGGGTTTTCTAACCCAAACCAGAAATTGTGCTAGAATAATTCCAAAAGAGCTGTGTTTGCTCTCCAAGCAGTTTTCTATGGGTAGCTCTCTTGGACCAAAGCCAAGTCTTTTAATTATATATCAATATATAATTATTTAAATATATATCATATATATCATATATATCATATATAGACATTTACTCCAGGTTCTCTTTTGAATATCCAGCAAATCAGCATTTTATGATCTTAGCTGCTTAATTCTTAAAAAAAGGATAGCAAGTTTTGTTTTTGTTTTTGTTTTGTTTTTAAACATTGTAAATGAATTCAGAGATCTGCCTGCCTTTGTAAGCACAGACAATATACTAGCTGGGTGGGATCTTGCTTTGAGATTACTATTTCTACCATGCCTGGGCCTAAACTGGTGCTGTCCCAGGCTGATCTTGAACTCAGAAATCTGCCTACCTTTTTATCTTTCTGAGAAAAAGTCCATGAAGCCCATCCTACCATTCATATCTCAGATTATATTTTGTATAGTTAAGAAATTATATATATATATATATATGTGTGTGTGTGTGTGTGTGTGTGTGTGTGTGTGTATTTAGAGTTTTCCCCACAGTCTTAAGGGCTATCCTGAATGTCACAGCATTTACCATTCTGCTGAGGACAACAGACATGCCCTTAAATTCCAGACTCATGCTATTTATAAATATCATAAAGTTGGCAGGGAGGACTTTCTCCTGAGGGCAGAACGTAAAGTAAAATATACAAACAAGTCTCATGCCTAACAATCATCGACACACGTCAAGGCCCACATTCTGCTGGCTCTGCTCCAGGGGTGGTAACCATGTCATGCCAGCTCTTGTGCACAGCCGTGCAGGACACAGCACAAAGCAAGTCTAGGGCTGGGAACAGGACTTCAGAAAGTTAAGATCTGCTTTCTGAGAACTTGGTTTTTCCCTATGAAGGGACTGGATTTATCAGTCCTAAGGCTACTGTGTGATGTTGAGATGTCCTGTGTTCCTTTTGTGCAAAAATTTATGTGAAACTGAATTGAATCAGAAAGTATTATAGCTAATGAGGTGGTTTGGGCCCAGAAATACAAACACTGTATGTTCTCAGATATGTATCCTAGTATTGAGTTCTTAAGATTTGCTTGTTCACCAAGGATCTCTATAGTGAATGTATTGGAAACTAGAAAGTACCATTAAAGTGCAAGGGTGTCCTGTGATGGTGGATAGCAGAACACATGTGATATGAAAAGAGAATTAGAGTAATATTAGGAGTAGAAACTCTTAAACATGGGCAGGGTAAAGAAGATGGAAGAGAGGAAAGTTTAGAAAGTTTATTATATATAATTATACATATATTAATATTCATATATTAATTGTAATATACAGCATAATAAATATGATATCTATATATTATATTTTAATACATTATATATAATACATATCTAACTGTTTAAATATATTTTAACTGAGGTACCTGATATGAATGAATTGTGCTTCTCTGAGCATCCACAGATTATTAAAAAAAACTAAAGAATCAAAATATAAGATATGAATCCTTCTCTGTAAGTTGTTGGTCATGATTATCCTAGAATCCCTCAGAGCAACACAGTCTATTACAATTGTTCCTATTGTCCTCAAGATATCTAAAATCATATCATTGAAGATACCACACATTTTGGCAGCAGGACAGAGAGAAATTATTCTGTTACTAAACTCTACATTTTCTTCTGCTGCCTAGCTTCATATAGTACTAAAAGGTCTCATGAAAGCTACTGAGTGAGGAAAGTTAACATGACTCCCATAGAGACATAGATCCCATGACCTATGATAATGACCTTTCTGATAAGATATGCCTACTAGTGTAGTAGTTTCATGACCATTATGTAGAAAACCAATCACTGTTTTGCAGATTTGACGCCTGCACAATGGGAAGGAACTCCATCTAGTACTGTACACCTGCTCTAGACCCAAGACTGGGAAGGTTATCCGGCTAGAATAGGAAGCTACTATTGTTGATTTGCTAAGAAGACACATTATCAAACTACTTTCTAAGTACTTAGGCTTACATTCTTATAACAATGCTGACCTCAGGCTTAGTCAGAGAAGCGTCTTGTAGTTATTGCCAAGATTCATAACTAGTCAAATTTCCCAGAGGAGAGTCTGCTGAGAGCTTTGTCAACATAAGGATGTGTGGGAAGGATGCAACAATCAGGGCAGAGTAGTAGAAAATGTTGTTTTCTGGACATACATAATATGTTTGGAGTATACAAACAGTTTTTTCTGAGTTCAACCATGGAATGTTTGGAGGCTTTTAATATTGAGGACCTGTTACCATAGTCTGATCTTCTTTTGTCTAGAAATTACAAATCCTTTGTGTGTGTGTTCTTGAGGAATTTTAATGGTAAAGTTGTCTCAGTTATGTCCACTAGACTGGGGAATGGGACTATATGTGAAGGGTCATACAATGAACTAATAATTGGAAATTTATGAACCCAAGTATCAGTGATATCTTTCCTCCTTTATTGAGGATTTGAAGTTACCATCCAAAAGAAATGTGACAGAATTCCTTATGCATGCCAAGAGCAATATTAAAAAATGGGATTTATTTTACTTAGGAATGTAACTTTTTGACGTAAGTTGCCCAATTGGATCATTGAATTGACATCTACATAGTTGGCATCTACAGAATTAAAGAACAATAATATGTACTCAATTTTCAGTTTAGATGTAGTCCTGTACGGAAGAGTTGATTAGAGTGAAATTTTCTACCTCATTACATGAATTGAGTGGTGATAACTCAATTAAAATGATTAAAGCATCATTAGCTGTATGGCTCCAGGGAGAAAAAAGTTGCATGCTTTATTGACATAGACCAAGGGACTCAGGTTACTTTCGGAGAGTCCTCTTGTCAACTTTGTATAAATGACTAAAAGTTTACTTCCTCACAAGTTATTAATATGAGGAAGGAAATAAGTTTATGATCCTTATACCCTAACTGGGCAATCTTGTCTGTCCTCAATAGAAGAGGCGCCCAGGCCTCTTACAACTCAATGTACCATGGGAAGTCTCCCCTTCTCTGAGGGGAGAGGAGAGGAGAGGGGAGGAGAAGAGAGGAGACGAGGGGAAGGGAGGGGAGGGGAGGGGAGGGGAGGGGAGGAGAAGAGAGGAGAGGAGAGGGGAGGAGAGGAGAGGAGAGGAGAGGAGAGGAGAGGAGAGGAACAGAGGCAACTGGGCAGAGAGGAGGGAGGGGAAGCTCTGACCAATATGTAATATATATATTATATTATATATATAATATATTAATATCATATATTATATGATTATATATATATATATAAAATCATAGGAAGTTTATTCATATTAATATCAAGTTAGAAAACAATCTAGACTGCATCAAATTTACACCCTCATAGGAGAAAGCTGGAGTGTAGTTCAGTAGTAGAGGGTTTGCTTGGCATGAGTAAGGTTTAATACCCAATGCCACAAGAATGAAATGTTTTATATTTTTGAAATATAACCAGAACATACAATAGAAGACAAATACGGAAATCATAATGGGAGCTAGGCACAGTGGCTTCAATGACTAATCTTAGTTGCCAGCTTGGCTATATCTGGAATCAACTAAAGTCCAAGATGATGTACACTCCTGTGAGGTATTTTCTTCATTAGATTATTTAAAGCATGAAGACTCAGTCAAAATCTGGGTCACAGCTAGATATAGAAAAGGGAAACTTTGCTTTTGCTTGCTTGTTCTCTCTCTCTCTCTCTCTCTCTCTCTCTCTCTCTCTCTCTCTCTCTCTCTCTCTCTCTCAAGTTGGTTTAACCTGTTGCTATTGTCCATATTCAATTCAAGTTCTTCAGCTTTCCTATATAGACCGAGGACCAGCAGCTTGGCAGAAGTCCTCTAGGACTGTTGGAGTCAGGTTGGGACTGCTGAGACATTTAGCATTGTTGGCTGTACAAATACAAGATTCCTTTCTGTTGTGATACAGCCATTCTACAGCTTATAAACAAACCCAATAAATTGAATATGTATAATATATTTATAGGCTATCAGTCTAGCCTTTAGAGAACATTACAATTATAGTGGTTCATACATATAATCCTAGGTCTTGGGAACTTGAAGCAGGAGAATTGCTACGTTTGATATAGACTGAGCACTGAGGGAGATGGTGCCAAAATTAAACAAAATTAATAATAATAATAACAATAATAATGAAAACTTAAATAGGTGACTATATTAGTTACACATTATTCTGGGTGCTATGGAATTGGTCATTAACAGACATGACTGACAGTACTGAAGGAGATGTGGTGTATATATGTGGCTGTGCTAAGTCAAATAGGTAGGAAAGATACCTGGAGAGTAGAAGATATTTGAGACTTCAAAGATTCGAACTTCTCTCTTTAAAATGTCTACTCTTCATGGAAACTGATGATAAGTCTTTTTATGACTCTCTTTGCCTTTTGAGCAACACTAATAAAACTAAACCTAAGATGACTCCTCAGGCAAATCAATATGATTCCTTTTATCATGTTACCACCCACTCTAGAAATCTCTTGGCCCGCCATTCTGCCTGTAGTACTCTCCAGTTTGTGTTGTGTCCTATTTAATTCAGCTCATCTCAGTCTCTCTTGCTTACTTTCTGTCTTTCTCACAGTTCAGCCTTTTTTGGCAAAGTACCTGCTGAAGAATAGCTCAGTGGTAAACTAAAAAGATTTCTATAGCTGTTAAGAGGAAGAGAACCTAGGGGAAAACAAAATACCGTTGTTTTGTTAAAAGAACATATTTATAAAGTGACTCCTACTGACATTCTGCTACCCTCATAGATCAATGCCTTGCTCAGCCAACATCAGATATGCTTCCTCCCTCATCAGATGGAAGACAAATACAGAGACCTACACCAGATAGTATGGGGAGAGTGAGAGACCTTTGAACATTCAGTCCAAAGTGAGATGTGTCTCTCAAATTCCAATCCCCTGGACATAGGGAATTCTGTGGAAGTGAAGATAGAAAGACAAAGAGCCAGAGGCGATGACGGTCATAAAGATAAAAAGGCCTTCTAGACACAGTAGGTCTGACATACATATGAACTTACAGACTGTGGTAGTATGCAGAGGGCCTACACAGATCTGTTCCAGATGCTGTCTAAGTGCAGAGAAAAGAGGGAAACATATCCCAATCCCTTGCCAGAAGATATCTCAAATTTATAACCATTTGTAAGTAAAAAAATTAGTTTTCTCCAACTAAGTTTTGCATTTAATTAATTTCCTTTTTTTTTTTAAATTTTTAAGTGACTTTTTATCTTATAGGGTTTTNTTTTTTTTTTTTTTTTTTGTATATATATTGTAGATTCTGGTTTTTGTTTTTTTTTTTTTNTTTTTTAACGGAATTCCTGTGTGTGCAAATATGTGTGTCCACATCTGTAGGTGTTTCTTATTAGCTCTTTTTCATCTGTTTTGTCCTATTCCAATTTGCTATGATTTTATTTTATTATCATTCTTTAGATGCCTGTCTGTATTCTAAAAAGAGACAAATAGGTTGTAACTTCAGATAGAGCAGAGGTGGGGTGGGTGGATCTCAAAGAATTTGAAAAAAAGAGAAACTAGTCAGTATATTACATGACAAAAAAAAATCAAGTTTTAATAAAAGAAAATAGAAAAAATAACATATATTAAGGTTATTTTTGTGCATTTCTTTTTATATCTTCTTTCTTTTCCCTTTCCAAAATCCTAACACCTTGGTACTTCCAATTCACTACTCATGTGGTTCAATCAACAAGCTGCATTCTTCTTTTTGCCTTTGTCTGTTTTGTTGTTGTTTTTCTGTAACTTGACATTGCCACATCTCTTCTCCAAACTATTCTCTGTTCATCTGTGTGGTCTACCAACTAAGATCCTTGAATTTCAGTACTACATGGAGCATGGCACAGTTTTATAGGCCATGCTATGAACTCTGTGTCTTGCAGCACATCTTTATGAATCCTGGATATTTAATCTTCAAAAAGAAAGTCTACAGTTTCAAATCTTAGAGTAAGACTTATAACATACCTACAATCTCTGGTTCTTAGGTCTCTGAGAACTACCACTGGTGTAATATTTCAGCATTACATTGTCTTCATAGCCAGGGAATTTAATTTCTAAAACTTCTCTACTTACTCGGGACAACAAATTTTTTTCATCCATCTTAGATCTCCAGACACCAGTGAATCAGATCTTAGGTGCAAATCCAAGAAAGGAACCTAATAAAATTTAGTTGTGGTGGATCCAGAGCTCTTCTTCTAAGAAAAACTTAGATGTTTCAATAAATTATGTGTCTGTAGATGTGCTTGCTATAGTGATTTCTCTCCTGTAACCTTGCAAGGGAGTTTCTTAGATTTTTCTCTCTTTTCCAGTCTCACATAATTCTGAGGCTCCCTATTCTATTTGACATGATTGGCTATAGATGAGCCATTCCTTCAGTCTCAGAATAATGCTTACACTCTCCTGCTTACCCTGATGTGGGACTGTTAGTAAAATCCAACCCCAGATTGTATCTGTTTCTGCTTGCCTGCCACATTTGGAAATGTGACTGTCACACTGCCAGGGGTGATCTTGGATCCCCAAAGGTGCAGCTGGGAAATCATCTTATGATTACATTTCTATGAATCTCTGGAAAAATGTATTATTCAAATACAATTAAGTTTTTTTTTCTTGACATCAAGACAACTTTTTCTTTAGATTCGTAAGCAAAATCAACGCTAGGTATCAGGAAATTCTCCAAAAAAATTTGAAGAGAAAGGCTATATTTTGGAGGAGAATTTTGGACTTTGAAGAAGGATACTTTATTCCCTATTACAGTGTATAAGTCCATTCTTTTTTCCTGTCTCATTTCTTATTGAAAATATCCCTTTTTAAACCCTTCCTTTTGTTTATCTTCTCTCTCTTCTTTCAAATAAATTTCCTAAATTTATAAGTACTTTTCCTTATAACTCCTTCTTTATTACATTATCTCAGCTTTTCTAATACTGATTGTTAGAACAAATTTACTCCCTTGCTTATCAATAGGAGTCATGGTTGCTACAGTATTATGCTCATTCACTATCAAAGACTATAAATAATACTTGGACCAGTCAGTATATAAATCCTCTCACCTTTTACACCTGAAATCTCTCTTTAAAAATCAACAGTGTCTCTTGTCTCCTTTTCTAGTTCAGTTTGTTGCATTGGATGCAAAAGATAACTGAATATTTAAGCTTTTGGTGGTTTTATGATTTTTATACTTATGGATCATCATCTTAATAATTATGATTCATGGAATCATAATATGCCTCAGATCTATGATGAAATATTTATAAATGATAACTGAAAATAATTAAGATAATTATCATGATAAACTATATTTAATCAAATTGAGGCACACTACAGATGCTAATATTTGACAGTTAGAAATATTTGTCATATCCTATATCAGAAAAATATTATAAAGTCATCAAAAAACAAGGGACTAGAGTTGTTCATATAAACAAAACAATGAATATAAAATACACTGCATATGAGAGAAATAACTACTTAAAAGCAATGAAGATATAAGTAAGAAAAACAACAATTCAGAGAGGGCTCAATTGATTCATAAAACTACAATTCATCAGGCTGAGGGCGTTGAGTATTGTTTCCTTAATTGAGTGTGCCACCCTTCTCCAGTGTAGATGTTTACATGGCAACAGGCTTCAGGTGACAAAGATCAGAGTTCCAGACTTGAAAAGCAGCTGGGAATTTAAAAAAGGAAACTTTGAACAGCATGAAAAACAAGGAGATCCAGACATGGAGCATAAACTACCCAAATAGCTAGCTGACTGCTATATAACAGGAATGTGGAGAAACCTTGGGGGCTGTGGTTGGAAAGCAGCCAAGAGCCAGAGGTAAGTACACTCGTGTGTTCCTGAATGATGGGTCTGCATTTTGAGAGATGCGCCCCTGGGTGATTTTGTCATCTTGTGAACATCATAAGGTATACTTATCTGAGCCTAGATAGTGATGCCTAATATATATCATAGCCCATGGTCTCTTACTGGTAACACGAACAGACAGTTTTGTATCTAGGGACACAGAACAAAACAATACCAGATCGAATCAGTCACAAGAAAAAAATATGGTGTGCTAACGCGTAAAAAGTAAAAATATATTAACATGAGCTACATAAGCTTTCTGCATATGTGGTACAGCATGCTTTTTAGTGGTAACATTTTTCCTAGAAGAGAACACTCCAACATAATTAGAGAATACTGAAGTGAGTAAATACTCAATAACTATGTTTATTTTGATTGTCCTATTAATATACCATACACAGTTGTATTCACTATATTTGTGTGCCATGTCAGCATATTAGACTTGTTTGTGTTAATAAGGAGTAATATACTGTGCTGCAATGTTATTATGCCTCTAAGCAACTGTAGTATTTCCAGCTCCATTGTAATCTCTTGTGACTACCTTTGCATAGTGATCTGTCATTGACTAATTCCAGTGTATAACACATGACCATATACTGTAGAACCTCAAGGTATCTCAGAATCAGCCCTAGGAGTTTCTTTATTTTCTTACCTGGTGGGATTATGTAGCCATGCTTAGTTCAGTCACAGAAATATTAGTGTCAGAATGCAAGGACTATGAGCAGCAGGGAAACTAGAAACTGGGAGATTTTTCTGGAGCCAGGCAGAATATAAGATAAGAGCGCCATATCTGCTTACATCTCTGGTTCATAGACAAGCATTGCTGCACTGAGTATTCCATAGACCTCCTGGTTAACAGGGAACCACCTAGAAAGAGTGAGAGCAATGACGTGGGAGCAGCTGTGTCCTCCTGGGCCAGCAAGTTGCAAACTCAGATGGGAGTCAAGGGGAGATACCAGTGCATACAACCTGATTCTAGACAAGCAACTGCATGAGAAAGTGAGATGGCTCAGCTGGCAAAGGGGCTGCCCCCAAGACAGGCAACCTGATTGATCGTTCGGAACTCTTATAGTGGAAGTGGAATGAGAGAATCAATTCTCTCAAATCATCTGTCCACGTGACATGGAGCATGCTTCCTTGACCCTCCTCTACACACAAAAATAAATCATTAAACTACAGTAAAAGTTTTAAAAAGGAACAGTGGAATAACCCTTATTCTTTTGAATTCTTTTGAATTCATTATGTTGATCATAAACTAGGTCTTAGCCAATAATCAGGCCTGTACAGAAGAGTTAGATGTGAAAAATAATTATAATAAAGGCAGTAAGATAAACCGAGGTTTGGCCAGGGTTTTGATGCACATGAACTAGGTTAAAGAGTAATTTTTGTAATATCTTCGAACTATGTCATTAATGATCAAGAAAGATAAGAAACCTCAGAAGAAGTGACAGTTAGTTGGAAATACACATTACGGAGATAAAAGACCACTCTTCTCATGTGTCTGCTCCTAAAAAAATGCTTCCATCTTCATCTCCCAGAGAAGCCATTTTTTCTCTCTCAATACTTACATTAGTGTCTCTTTTACAAAAGTAAATATTACCTTGACCTTCCTTTTGAGGTATGTGAAAATTGTATTTGAAAGTGGAATTGTTATGGATTAACTGCCCCCTTGGGATGATTCAGAGAGAAAGGGAGTTGGTATAAAGGGAAAACTACAAAAAAGAAATTTTACACAAGAGAGTTTTACACACCCAGACTCATTTTGAAAACAAGATTGAGCCTGAGGTAATAAAGTTTCATCAAAAGATTTTAGGCAAGGATGGAGGAGAGGAGGGGAACTAGGCTGTGCTGCACATTGGTTGGTTAGTCCCTGGAGTGTTGGCAAAGATGAGTCAGCTTTTCACTGGCCAGTGACCTGGAACTACTTACTAATGGAAATAATGACTAGAGGACCACAAGGTTACTGGATTTATTGATGTTGCAAGGGATTTAGATCTAAAATTTGTATGAGAAAATAACCTGTTTGGTAGCATTCATAACATTGAAAGCATAAACACATACTCAATTTGCATCCTTGAAAAAGAATGAACAGAATGTGATGCTTCATGGAAAACAACCAAACCAAACCAACCAACCAACCAACCAACCCAAACCAACCAAACCAAACCAACCAACCAACCAACCAACCAACCAACCAAACCAACCAACCAAACCAACCAACCAAACCAACCAAACCAAATCAACCAACCAACCAACCAACCAACCAACCCAAACCAATCAAACTAAACCAACCAACCAACCAACCAACCAACCAAACCAAACCAAACCAACCAAACCAAATCAAACCAACCAACCAACCAAACAAACAAACAAACAACCAAACCAATCAATCAACCAACCAGTCAATGAACCAAATACACAACAAACAAATCCAAAAAAAAAAAAATACCAAACTAACCAGTTAACCAACCAACCAGACCAGACCAAACCAATCCACCTACCCAAGCAAGCAAGCAAACAAACAAGGTGAATGCATGAGATTTGGAAAAGGAACAATTACTGGAAAATAAAAAGTGCATTTAGAAAGATAGTATTAACCTTTTAAACATACCATAGACTGTTTGATTACAAATAAGGGGCATTTGTATGTTTATCTCATTTTAGAGAAGTGAGACCCTTAGAGTCACTGACCTTCTCTTATGGTTATTTGTAACTTTAATTTTTTCAAACTTGATTTTTAATGATGGTTCTTAAATGCTTTATTCTTCCTTGTAGTCCACCACCTACCAGAGGTAGTAGTAAAGGATACTGGGGAAGTGGACCTGTTTAGAAAGGTTCTTTGGAGCAACTCCCATCTGTGTTGTCTGGAAATTCTCAGTTCAGTTCGCAGGTTAGCAGGCAGTAGAAGCTCGATTCACTGGCAAACACCTCACAGATGCACCAGGAGTCCAGTTCAGTAGAGTTGGGTTAGCAAATCAGCAGTAGTGGCATGACCTAGCAGAGACAGTCGGGCCTCAGCCTGAGCTTGAGTCAGCAGGAGGGACCAGGAAAAACACAACGAGAAGTTCTTGGCTAACCCAAGAGTTGCACAGTTAGGTGTACCAGCAAACCAAGCTCTGTTCGTCACTCTGTGGGTCTTATTTATACACTCCAAATATCATGTGTCCTCCTCATGCCTTGCCACAGCATGCCAATCAGTCTGAGTCCTTGAAAGCAGCAAGAAACTACAGTACACCAACAGAAGTGTTTTGGTGCATTTCTCGCTATGGCATCCTGACAAACTTAGCTCAACTATGTATTATAAGACAGGACCAATACATGTGTGCTGTTAGCAAAGAATCCTTCCTCATGTGTCCTTTCATGTGCTTGCTTTAGCAGAATATCCTCTTAACGTGTCTGCTTCAGTGAACTGTTCCTTCACGAGTCTGCCTTAGTCTTTCTCCTATATCTACTTCAGAAAAACACTTTTATGTGTTTGCCCCAGCAAAACACTACCCAACACAACTGACTCTCCAAAGAACGCTCAAGTTTCAATTTATTAGTTTGCTATATAGTATTATTTACAAGAAAATTATTTTGGTCATATATACTTGTCCCATGAGATTCAACTCTGTCTAAAATTAAACAAGAGCTTTTAAACTTTTTTCTTAATATATGACAGGGCTGACCATTTATGATCAACACAGCCTCTGGTCTATCTGAAGCCAATTATGGTAAATGGTAAACAGAAAGGTACCTATAGGAATATCAGGTAAACAAGCACCATTAGTTGTTCAGAATAAGAAAAAAATATTTTTTTCATGAGAGAAAAGAAAGGGTTAATGAAAAGTTCACTTGGAAAAAGTTGCTCTGTTGATACCATTTGTTTCCTTAAGAACATCCTGGAGCTTCCTCTTCTACTAGAAAATCAACTTAAGAAGTTACCTTTGCCATCAATGGGAGGAGAGGCCCTTGGTCTTGTGAAGATTATATGCCCTAGTAGTACAGGGGAATGCCAGGGCCAGGAAGTAGGAGTGGGTGGGTTGAGAGCAGAGTGGGGGGAGGGTATAGGGGGCTTTCGGGATAGCATTTGAAATGTAAATGAAGAAAATATCTAATAAAATAAAATAAAATTAAATTAAAAAGGAGATGCATGCCTTTGAGTCGGGCATGGTGGCACATGCCTTTAATCCCAGCAGTTGGGAGGTAGAGGCAGGCAAATTTCTGAGTTTGATGCTAGCCTGGTCTACAGAGTGAGTACCAGGACAGCCAGGGCTACACAGAGAAACCCTGTCTCTGAAAAACAAAACAAAACAAAACAGAGAGAGAAAGAGAGAGAGGGAGAGAGAGAGAGAGAGAGAGAGAGAGAGAGAGAGAGAGAAAGAGAAAGTTTCCTTTGAGCCTCAAATCACATCTCTTGGCTACTATGGTTTCACCATCCTCTTCTGTGCTGCCCGTGTTAGCGCCTCCTGCTGCATCAAACCCAGCATTGCTATAGTTAGTGCAACTCATTTCTGTTCTACTACCTTTTTGGTTAATAAAGACCAATTAACTTTCTTTTTGTCTCCCGTTTATCTTCTGCTAAGTTCACCCTTCTTCAGTGTTCTAAATTGAGTACTGATTAAAATTGTTCTTCATCCTACCATTCTGAAAAACATTATGTAACAATTTATTTCTTCTTGATGATCACACTACTTTATTTTTTAAATAATAAAAAACACAATTAATTTTACTGTTAAAATCACAAAGATTTCCATTTATCTCATCTTGAATATATTTGCATATAACATGATTCTCTCTTGTAGTGGTTTTTTCAAACTAATAAAATTTATTTTAAAATATACAACTCAGTATTGACATTTTTTTAAGTCATCAAAATAATTTATAATAGTTAAATGCCTCTTAAATATACATGACATTTTCTGAAGCTAAAAGTACTATGCACTCAACCAGTTTTTAAATTCTATTTGGAACACTATACATACTAGAAGTAGAAAAAAATCTCTTATGAAGTGCTCTATGAAAGGAAATTATGACAAGTTCCTGATTAGGCAGAAACCATTCCATCTCCAAGGGAGAATACACAGCATAACTGTGGCTTCATAAAATGAATTGGGTAGTGTTACTTCTGTTTCTATTTTATGGAATAGTTTGAAGAGTCAAACAACCCTGAGATTCCATCTCACACCAGTCAGAATGGCTAAGATTAAAAATTCAGGTGACAGCAGATGCTGGCAAGGATGTGGAGAAAGAGGAAC
>NC_034598.1:20382613-20409279 GCF_900095145.1 Mus pahari
CCTTGTTTTTCTTTTTCCAATTTTTTATTAGGTATTTTCTTCATTTGCATTTCAAATGCTACCCTGAAAGTTCCTTATACCCTCCCCCAACCCTGCTCCCCTANCCACCCACTCNCACTTCTTGGCCCTGGTGTTGCTCCATACTGGGGCATATAAAGTTTGCAAGACCAAGGGGCCTCTCTTCCCAATGATGGCTGACTAGACCATCTTTTCCTACATACGCAGCTAGAGACATGAGCTCTGGGGGTACTGGTTAGTTCATATTGTTGTTCCACCTATAGGGCTGTGTACTGCTTCTATTTCTTTAGGTGTTGTGGTACTGTTTAGATGGTTTATCTGATCCCAATTTAACTTTGGTATTTGGTATCTGTTTAGAAAATTGTCCATTTCATCCAGATTTTCCAGTTATGTTGAATATAAGCTTTTGTAGTAGAATCTGATGATTTTTTTTAAATTTCCTCAGTTTCTGGTGTTACGTTTCCCTTTTCATTTCTGACTTGGTTTATTTGGATACTGTCTGTGTGACCTCTGGTTAGTCTGGCTAAGGTTTTATCTATCTTGTTGATTTTCTCAAAGAACAAGCCCCTGGTTTTGTTGATTGTTTGTATAGTTCTTTTTGTTTCTACTTAGTTGATTTCAGCCCTGAGTTTGATTATTTCCTGCTGTCTATTCTTCTTGGGTGTATTTGCTTCTTTTGGTTGTAGAGTTTTCAGGTGTGCTGTTAAGCTGCTAGTGGATGATCTCTCCAGTTTCTTTTTGGAGACACTTAGAGCTATGAGTTTCCTTCTTAGCACTGCTTTTATTGTGTCCCATAAGTTTGGGTATGTCGTGCCTTCACTTTCATTAAATTCTAAAGTCTTTCATTTCTTTCTTTATTTCTTCCTTGACCAAGTTATTATTGAGTAGGGAGTTGTTCAGTTTCCATGTATATGTGGACTGTCTGTTGTTTTTGTTTTTATTGAAGACCAGTCTTGGTCCATGGTGATCTAACAGGATGCATGGGATTATTTCAATCTTCTTGTATCTCTTGAGGCCCGTCTTGTGACTGATTTATATGGTCAGTTTTGGAGAAGGTACCCCATGTTGCTAAGAAGAAGGTATAGTTAGGAAGAAGGTATATTCTTTTGTTTTAGGATGAAATATTCTATGAATATTGTTAAATCCATTTGGCCCATAACTTCTGCTAGTTTCAATGTTTAGTTTGTGTCTCCATGATTTGTCCATTGACGAGAGTGGGATGCTGAAGTTCTAACTATTTTTGTGTGAACTTCAATGTGTGCTATGAATATTAGTAAAGTTTCTTATATGAATGTAGCTGCCCTTGCATTTGGAGAATTGATGTTCAGAATTGAGAGTTCTTCTTGGTAGATTTTTTCCTTTGATGAATATGAAGTGTCCTTCCTTATTATTTTTTGATAACTATTGTTTGAAAGTTGATTTTACTAGATGTTAGGAGGCCTACACCAGCTTGTTTATTAGGACCATTTGCTTGAAAAATTGTTTTCCAGACATTTCCTCTGAGGGTACTGTCTGTCTTTGACACTGAGTTGAGTTTTCTGTATGCAGCAAAATGCTGGGTCCTGTTTAACTATCCTGTCTGTTAGCCTATGTCTTTTTATTGGGGAATTGAGTCCATTGATGTTAAGAGATATTAAGAGATATTAAGGAATAGTGACTGTTGCTTCCTGTTATTTTTGATGTTATTTTTATGTTGGTGTGGCTAACTTCTTTTGAGTTTGTTGAAAGATTACTTACTTGCTTTTTTTCCTAAGGTATAATTTTCCTCACTGTGTTCATTTTCCATCTATTATCCTTTGTAGGACTGGATTTGTGGAAAGATATTGTATAAATTTGGTTTTGTCATGGAATACTTTGGTTTCTCCATCAATGGTAATTGAGAGTTTTGTTGGATATGGTAGCCTCGGCTGGCATTTGTGTTCATTTAGGGTCTGTATAACATCTGTCCAGGATCTGCCCACCTTTCATAGTCTTTTGTGAGAAGTCTGGTGTAATTTTGATAGGTCTGCCTTTATGTTACTTGACATTTTCCCCTTACTGCTTTTAATATTCTTTCTTTGTTTAGTGCATTTGGTGTTTTGATTATTATGTGAATGGAGGGATTTCTTTTCTGGTCCATTGTATTTGCAGTTTTGTGGGCTTCTTTTATGTTCATGGGCAACTCTTTCTTTAGATTAAGGAAAATTTCTTCTATAATTTTGTTAACGATATTTACTGGCCTTTTAAGTTGGAAATTTTCTCTCTCGTCTATCCCTATTATCCTTAGGTTTGGTCTTTTCATTGTGTCCTCAATTTCCTGGATGTTTGGATTAGGAGCTCTTTGCTTTTTGCAGTTTCTTTGCCTGTTGTGTCAATGTTTTCTATGGTATCTTCTGCACCTGAGATTCTCTCTTCTATCTTTTATATTCTGTAGGTGATGTTTGCATCTATGACTCCTGATCATTTTCCTAGGTATTTTAACACCAGGGTTGTCTCTCTTTGTGATTTCACTATTGTTATTGTTTGCATTTTTAGATCTTGGATGTTCATTTCCTTTGCTTGTTTGATTGCATTTTTCTGTAATTCTTTAAGGGTTTTTTGTATTTCCTCTTTAAGGGCTTCTAGCTGCTTACCTGTTTTCTCCTCTATTTCTTTAAGGGAGTTAATAATGTCCTTCTTAAAGTCCTCTATCATCATCATGAGATGTGACCTTAAATCGGAGTCTTGCTTTTCTGGTGTGTTGTGTTATCCAGGGTTCACCGTGGTGGGAGAACTTGTTTCTGATGATGCCAAGTAGTTTCTGTTGCTTATATTCTTGCTCTTGCCTCTCACCACCTGATTATCTCTGGTGTTAGCTGGTCTTGCTGTCTCTGACTGTGGCTTGTCCCTCCTGCAAGCCTGTTTGTAGTAGTCCTGGGAGACCAGTTTTCTCCATGAGGAATTTGGGTATGGAAGCTGTGGCATGGGGTCTGCTCTGGGGTGCAGACAGAAACAGGAAGGATTCTGTCTCTGGCTGTTTCTCGGTTCCTGTATCCTGAGAGCTATGGGATTTGTTCCTCTTGGACCAGGAATTTGAGTAGAAGTGGTGGTCTTACCTGTGCTTACAGGTGTATTGGCACTCCTATGAGACCAGCTTTCTATCCCAACAGTATTTGTATATGGAGCACTTTGTCACAGGGATCCCACTATTTTAAATCAAGTATTTGCTCCTCCTTCTAGCATTAAACAACTCTCTAAGCATCAATGAAATGTTAGAGATCCATAGTCAGAATCAATTACAACCTTTAGAAATAAATAAAAATAAAAAAGATAAGAAAAATTTAATGGTGCTTTAGCCCTATATGCAGTAGATCAGGGCCTGCAAAGCATGCTGGTCCTATGCCACTCTACTCTTAGCTTTATTGAATCTGTGTATTGCTATCCCTCACAATTTCTATTTTTTAGTAACAGTATGTGTAATCCCTTCTTGTTTATGCCTTTTCCTTGCATATTATACCTCTGGTTCTCTCCCACAAGCTCTATTCCACAAAAACAATATAGGCAAAGTTTTAGGAGACAGTCATGCAATATAGCAACTTTTCACTGAAAGCTACAGCATTAGATCCTAGGGATATTTTCATTTTAAAAACTGGTAATATTGAAACCCAGATTACAGACTAAATAGCCAATTTTAGTATGGAGTTATAGGCTCATATTAGAAGTATTCAAGATAATAGTTGTCAGTTGGGAATAAAAGGAGCATTTTTGCTGCCTTAAGTCATAATCCTGCCTGCTCATTAATAATCAGGATCAGTGACATTAAGATTGCAAACAGCAGCAAAAAATGATGAATGCTAAGGTCAATGCAGTGCTCAGGGGTCTTTATAAAGGACATGGAAGCAGAGCTATAAATTTGTTTCTATTTTGGGATAAACACAATGATAAGAACAAAAGCAAGGTGAGTATATGTGATGCAGGTATACTAGTTTTAAGCATACATATACATTATACATATATATACATATTCATATGTATATACATATGCATGCACATGCACACATATATCATATGTATCATATAAATCAATCATATACATATATATACACACATTGAACACATATACATACATTATACACATACATTTGTATGCATACACATATATATATGTATATGTGTACATCATATACATACATATACATATACATATACATATACATATACATATACATATACATATACATATACATATACATATACATATACATATACATGTATTTATATTTCTGTTGCCCAAGTCTCAGAAAACAGCATAACAAGGATTGAAAATTCATTCCCCTCCAAGGACTTTCTCCCTCATCAGCCTGTGAAACTCACTAACTCTCTTGTGAGTTCTACACCAGTGTCAGTATGTTCTCAAACACACTCAGAAAGTTCTCTTCCTTCATTTTCCTCCCCTTTCCTCTCTCCATTTCTTCTTTCTATTTCTTTTCTCCTTTTTTGCTTCCTTCTTTCTTTCCTTCCTTCCTTCCTTCCTTCCTTCCTTCCTTCCTTCCTTCCTTCCTTCCTTCCTTCCTTCCTTTTCTGCCTTTATGGAGAGAAAGCAAAGAGAAATGGTATCTATTTTTGATTTGAAATCCTAAATTACTTAGGAGCAGGTTATCCAAATCCTAAAGTAGAATAATATGCAATATAAGAATGCTACACACATGCACACACATACACACACATGCACACACAACACACACATGCACACACATGTGTACACACACACACACACACACACACACGTGTGCATATATATGTGGTATTGACCTATAGAACACTGTTCAGTATTGGTGATTTGTTTTATTTGTAACTGTGCCTTGGCCTTGTTCAACTTCTTCCTGTCTCAGGAAATAAAGGAGGCATACAGGGTACATGCATATTTTTCTCTTACTGGAGCTACTGTGTATTCTGACCCTGTTTTGAAATCTAATTAGGGAATACTTTCTGATAAAGTTTTGGTTCCTGAAACCTACTTATTATCTCTAGAGTCTCCTGTTAACAGATGGAAAAATGCTAACTGATCTCAGAGGAATGGTTATGGAAGACACAGCTCTCAGAAAAAAAATACCTTATTATTCTCTGAGGAGCATAATAAATCATAGTTTGGTGTTGAGCAGGAAGTGTCACTGAATTGTTGGCAACTCTTTTTCTGGTTGTAAAGATTAAAAATTTAGGTGAACAGACAACCCAGAAAGTACAGCAAAAGAAATCTGTGTTAGACAGATCTAAGTAAAAATCAAGTGCTCAGTGTGAAAGGCAGCAGACATACCTAAAGGAGTGAGAATATCTCCACGAAACTCTTCATTTTATAGATAAGATAGCTTAGTTCTTTGAGACTAAGAAGCTTTCCAGGATCCCATAGGGAGCTGTGACAGAGCTGAAGCCAAGCCTCAGGCCTGGTTTCTAGCACCTCTTCTTTTCAGTTTAGTAGACTGAACATAAGTGCCAAACTATGAGTCGAATTTGGACTGCTATTGAATTTAACTGTAATTATAAAATTATAAAAGAAAACTGCACATATCTGTATAGGTTTTCAAATAAAACACCTGTTTTGCTCTGGTTATAGTTTTAAAACATTCCATTTAGAATGCTATAACAGACAAAAAGGTTAGTAATTTTACCTAGGAAATACGCTAAAATGGAAGAATTTACCTCTTTTAGTTTCCCAATATGTAATCCAAGAGATTCAGATTTAAGCTATCACATTCCACCTCAAATATGTATGCCCCTTCTTTTATCTATTATAAACCTAAATAAACACACAAACATTCCCTTGAATATTACCTTCTGCTCCTTTTTTTACCTTCTAACTTTGGATGTACTTGATTTTATATGAATTAAATATAACCAAGAAATTAAATATGAAATGCCTTCAACTACTGGTGCAATGCACATTTCCAGCCCACTTTGTTAAGCCGTACATTGCTTTTAGTACATCAACACAGTTGAAACTGAGATACTGCAGACTTAGACTTTGCATCCACTGGGGAGTTCATTAGTAGATGTCTTCTTCAGTTCAACGTTGGCACTTGAGAGTTTTAAGACTCTCTAGTTTACTAATTAGCCTACCCCCAAGGAGCATGTTTAACATCATTCAAACCTTTTTAACTTTATTGATATGGGCATTTGCATACAGCTGTGTTCATTTTAATGTCTAAATCCCTAGTTATTTCTGGGGACAAGTACTTCAGGACACATTAGGAATCCTGCTTAATGATTTTTATTGTCAGATTTATGAATATTTACTTTTGAGTAAATAATGGGCTTTGTTTTGCTTTTCATCTTACTAAGCATATTATTTTTACAACTTCTCCCTTAAGCCTCAAGTTACCATACTACATATAATAAAAGTAAACTCATGGTGGTTGGATAAATTCTAAACTTATTCCCACCTAGTGGCAAATTTATCACAGTTGAAAACTTTGACAGGCCCCTCTGTTTTGTGGGTGATCTTCTAGGGATTAAGGAGTTCTCATGGTAGGTAAACTTGCAATTAGTTTTATGAATTCAGTTACCCTGCTATGTTTTACTGTGAGCTTTATTGATAAATTGTTTCATTTAGATGATTCTATGTAGAATTATTCCCATAGTTTTGCCCTCAAGGTTGAAGAAGCAAGTGGCAGTTCTTGCTGATGTTGAATTAACAGAGCAGCATCTCACAGGGTCTGTTTCAAAGCCTGAGTGCTTCGTTTCCCTCCAGCTGAGACCTACTGGAAATTGGATAGGTGAGCTACTATGCCATGGATATTTTGGATTCTTGTCCTTCATTCACATTTCTACATTTTTCCTCTGATTCTCAGGAGTAGTGGAAACAATTAAGTTTTGGCCATGTCTGCTTTCATAAAACCCTTCTACATTTTCCCATTGCAGTTATAGGAAAAACTTTATCAGATTGCCAAGTTAAGGTAGGACTTGAGATTGGCCCATCCGTTGATTCCATACTCTGAACTGCAACTTGAGTGATTCTATAAACAAGGGGCCTTCTAACTGAAGGGTATAACAAAGAGCACAGGCAGTCAAGCCACAGTCATAGGCAGCAGATTCAGCAGATGACGCCTTTCTAAGGCAAAGGTCTCATCACATGTCCAGATAAGGAGGACGCCTTGTTCTACCTGGTCAAATTATTCCTCTCCTTCTGTATCTCATCTCTAAAACTTACTGACCTGCCACAGGCCAGAGCTCTTTGAACTTCTTATGATCCTTACCCAGACCACAGACTTCTTTTCTCATATAAACTGTTAAATGTTACTTGTACAAAGCCCTATAAAGCCTTACATGCTAGAAATCTTCAGTCATTTTCTTACTCTTCTTCTCCATCATTAACCAGGAAATTACCCTGGTGCACACTTTCAAATTTTTGGAAATATGATGGCCTTTTCATATTACAGACCATCATTTACATGTATTTTTCCTCTGTTACAGTGCCAATCCACCATCAATATCCTAATTATTTTGTAGAATTTAGGTTACTAATTTTGTTGCTTTATCTGAACTGCATTCTTTGCTTTGCTCTATCAAAGTGCTTTATCTTTTCACCATAGGATTTTTAGGAATATTAATTGTATATTCAGTTATTTAACTTAAAGTTCATGCTTTATACAAGAAATCACATTTTATGAGAACATGGACCATTATCTTCTTTAATAACTTGTAATTGCCAATGTAAAATGTCTAGATTGTGATATCACAATAGAACATACTGTCACACAGGTTATCAAAACCCATTCATTGCTGAAAAACTTGACCAGATAACCTAAGGTGCTAGATATTTTTAGTTATTTCCAAATTTATCTTGTCCTGCTAACAATCCAGTGTCAGCTACAAGGTTAACTGTTGCATGATATCAAAAGCAATTGGCTATTCTATTTCACATATTTGAGAAATCTGAGCATCAGTGGAACAAAAGGGCATAAGAGGGATTTTATATCTAGGACATTAAAATGAGTGGCAGGAAATATATTTGTCAGTGAAACTGATGGGTAATTTTTTGCTATATAGTCTCTTTTTATGACATAATATATGATATAGAGAATTTAAACTGCAGGTAGAGTGGACTTTCAGACCTGTCACTTTCCTCCCATCTCATCTCTTTAATTTGATCCCACACCTTCTAAATTAGACAGTTCATTGGAGACTTGAAGCTTTCATCGATGTCATACTATAGAATTTTCTCTCCTTTTTATAGCCAATTGAAATTTACTTAGTTGAGTCAGATTGGTACTGATCATAACCCTTGAATTCATGTTCTTTATACCCTCATGGCCAAGTCATGGCACTAATTTCTTTGCATTGCTTTTGCTCCTAAAAACAATAATCTAAGCTATTTGGATGACTTAAGGTTTAAAAATATAGTAAAATAATGTCTGAATGGTTTATTGTTTGAAGACTTTGAATTATTTACTCATGTATACCTATATGACTTCTAAAACCAACTGCCTTTGAGGCATCTTCCCATGAAATTTCCACTTACTTAATAAGATAAACATTTTAGGGAACAAAAGATATTATTAGTGACGGAAACAATAGATATTTTGATATCCTCTGTTGTTGGTATTTTTAAAGTAATATATTACAGGGTCTAATCTGTTCTACTTTCTTATTGAAGATGTTGTCTATGTGGTATTGCCTGGCAGGTTCCCTTTTATCAGAGGCTTCTCTGATTCTACCAATCCTATTCCAGGAAAATTACCTATTTCTTTTGGTGCTCATTTACTTGCCTTATGGATTGCATTTGTGGTTGATAGTCTATTAAATTACTGTGCAGATTGGATTCAGGCCAGTGGTTAAAATATTTCTATTAGACTCCAGCAGCATACGTGTATCTCTTACAAATTCCCATAACTTCCTTATCGTTCTGACTGCTTCATTCTGGTCAAGAAGGCTGAACTAGAGGCCTACTCAATTTCACAGGTGTATGCTAGCCAGCAGGTTTTAGGAACTGAGTGTTTTGGGAACAGAGAGCAGTGCCCACAGTCAAGGCAGAAGTTTGCACGTTACCAGATTGCTATGAGATGGGTCTGGGTTTCACTTTGGTATATTATTTCAGTAGAGAATTGTCCCTCTATTCTAAAGCACATAAGTTTTAGTATATTATGGGTACTTTGGTTATTTAATCTGTTATCTCTTTGAAAAGGCAATATATTCATTTGCCTTTTTATGTTTTCTATATATTTTACACATTTATGATGAGTCTAACATTCTATCTCTCTGTCTCTCTCTCTTTCACAAGATATAGCAAAAGTGCTGTTGTTTTGCGAATCTGGATGCAGTCGCGTGTACAAGGGTTGGCTTTACTTAAAAACGAATACAGGCAGATCTCATTAAGTTTGCTCTTATTTTTGATTTACTCCATATCTTGTTTTCCACTATGATGACTGCCTCATGGGCACAATATGAAGACTTCTTCCATTATCTAATTGCAAGGCACAATTGGCCTTGAGATGCCTCATGCTGATCTTTTACTGACTCTTCAATTTTATGCTATCATTCCCAGAGGAATGAAGAGACGTGATCATTACCACATACGTTTCTTTGACTGGTATATCAGTCATTAAGTGTCTGTTAGAAAAAGCACAGAGACATGACAGTAGCCAAACTGTCATTCTTAGATTGAGTAGTATGTTGAATGGGCCAATGACTTTATTTGACTTACTATTGAACCAATAAAGGTTTTGGTATTCCCTTAAATTTGATGGTTTAAAAGATATGATAAATAACTTTATGTTACCTTGACTCGTCTGAGGGAGGTGCATATACATGATGAAATGTTATCTCGGCATGTCTGTAAAATCATGCCTGTCTATCTTTTATCAGTAGATATTTTCTTTATTTACATTTCAAATGCTATCTCAAAAGTTCCCTATACCCTCCCCCCGCCCTGCTCCCCTACCCACTCACTCCCACTTCTTGACCCTGGTGTTCCCCTCTATGGGGCATATAAAGTTTGCAAGATCAAGGGGCTTCTCTTCCCAATGATGGCCGACTAGGCCATCTTCTGCTACATATGCAGCTAGAGACATGAGCTCTGGGGGTACTGGTTAGTTCATATTGTTGTTCCACCTACAGGATTGCAGACCCCTTCAGCTCCTTGGGTACTTTCTCTAGCTCCTCCATTGGGGGCCCTGTGTTCCATCCTATAGATGACTGTGAGCATACACTTCTGTCTTTGCCAGGCACTGGCATGACCTCACAAGAGACAGCTATATCAGGGTCCCTTCAGCAAAATCTTGCTGGCATGTTGCAATAGTGTCTGGGTTTGGTGGCTGATGATGGGATGGATCCCCGAGTGAGGTAGTCTCTGNTTAGTCCATCCTTTCATCTTAGCTCCAAACTTTGTCTCTGTAACTCCTACCATGGATATTTTGTTCCCTATTCTAAGGAGGAATGAAGTATCCACCCATTGGTCTTCCTTCTTCTTGGTTTTCTTGTGTTTTACAAATTTTATCTTGGGTATTCTAGGTTTCTGGGCTAATATCCACTTATCAGTGAGTGCATATCAAGTGTGTTCTTTTGTGATTGGATTACCTCACTCAGGATGATATCCTCCTAATACATCCATTTGCCTAAGAATTTCATAAATTCATTGTTTTTAATAGCTGAGTAGTACTCTATTGTGTAAATGTACCACATTTTCTGTATCCATTCCTCTGTTGAGGGACATCTGGCTTCTTTCCAGCTTCTGGCTATTATAAATAGGGCTGCTATGAACATAGTGGAGCATGTGTTCTTATTACCAGTTGGAACATCTTCTGCGTATATATACCCAGAAGAGGTATTACAGGATCCTCCGGTAGTACTATGTCCAATTTTCTGAGGAACCGCCAGACNGATTTCCAGAGTGGTTGTACAAGCTTGCAATCCCACCAGCAATGGAGGAGTGTTCCTCTTTCTCCACATCTTTACCAGCATCTGCTGTCACTTGAATTTTTGATCTTAGCCATTCTGACTGATGGGAGATTGAATCTCAAGGTTGTTTTGATTTGCAAAATCATGCTTGTCTTTGTCAGGAAACTGAAAGTCATCTTCTCACCAATGTTATTGGGCATCATCAAATCTACTGAGAATCCTACTGGACTACAAAGCAATGGAATGAGTAACTCATTCATTTGTTTTTGATATGAGTTATCTATATTCCATTGCTCTCATACAGTGCAACTTCTGGTTTATAGACATTTGGACACCAAGTCTTTCTGTACAATTAACTGTATTAACAATGTGTTATCCAGGCATGATGATACACATATGCTGTCCCTGAATTAAGGAAACTGAGGCAGGAAGATGAATAAATTCAAGATTAGCTGGGCTACAGAGATCTACCTGTGTGGCTCTACCTCAGAATAGGGGAACTAAAAGATGCATCCCTATAACTAGCTAAGGTAATACTTTAAAATAGATAGGAAATGAAGATATAGGTCTGAGATGAAAATAATTTTTGTAGTTTATTTTATCAAATTTTAGCTAAGTATTTTAAGACTTCCTACTTTGGACTGGTGAAAATTATTTCATTTTGAGGGAAAACATCATCTAAAAAGTCTTTTTCTAGAAATCTACTGGGATAAAGAATTCTATAGTTTATTATAGCTATATTTTTGAAGCTTTTCATTCAATATAATGTATAAATCTAATTTGTAAAAATAAAATTCTTTCTAATTTTAGTTTCTAAATGTTTTAAAATCATGGATTTTTTGGTCATACCTCTAGAATTTGGATCCATCCTTAAGTAAGTTACATTCATGCACAGAACATTATTTCTAGCCCATTTTCCTTTTTTTTGAGTTGCCTGTCAATGCTATTGAAGAATCAATTCTAACTTTAGAATTTAGCATCAAAGCACAGAGTTTAATCTGTATCAACTCATAAAATTAAAAATAATTTATTATGCTTATTCTGTAACTACATATTTTCTGATGTAATTTTAGTCATAATTTGGAGTTATTGGTAAAAGAGATGAATTTTTGAAATGTACTTTATAAGAAGGCAATTGTTGTGCCTGAAAAATGACTTGTTTGCTCAGTATTCTGAGTTTGTTGCTAACAAACACATTGAGAAATGAACATTTTTTTTTTAGCACCAGCCTCTAGGGTAATCAAATACAGGCATTTGGACAATGAATAACTAGCAATTGTCTGCTTAAAGGTGACAAGGGTTTTATACACAGCATAACTCTAGCAAAGAAATAAATCTCATTCATTCTTTTGGATTTTGGAAATAAGGATGTACCAACTAGAAAAGCAGCAAATATAGATGAAGGGTTGCAGTTACAAATATTTTTCTGACAATTTAAGCTTTATTTCTTGCATTGGTTTCATTAATTCAACAATGTTTTAGGGAGACATTTATATAAGGATCTATTCTATAGTGGCAGAATATGTACAAATAATCTTCTTGATTAATTTCATTTTTATTACAACAGATCAAGATGCTACATGAAACAAGCAAATGAAATTTCATTTCTACTACATCCCATCTTAGCTTTATGCACATCTTTCATAGGTTTTCTTTTCTTGTATTTGCCTTGATTTTTAAATGAAGTAGATAGAATATGGTGCTAGAGAAAATACCCAAGGAGCTAAAGTGGTCTGCAACCCTATAGTAGGATCAACTATAGTAGCATGAACTAACCAGTACCCCCCAGAACTGTGTCTCTAGTTGCATATGTAGCAGAGGATGGCCTAGGCTGCCATCAATGGGAGGAGAGGCTCTTGGTCTTGCCAAGATCATATGCCCCAATACAGGGGAATGCCAGGGCCAGGAAGTGGGAATAGGTGGGTTAAGGAGCAGGGTGGAGCGAGGGTATAGTGGACTTTTGGGATAGCATTTAAAATGTAAACGAAGAAAATATCTAATAAAAAAAAAGGAAAAAAAGAAGAAAATACGAGGCTGTTTAAGTTTCCACTGAGGCAGTAGGAATGTGGATCAACTGTCACCTTTCGAAAGTTTGAAGTGAGTAGCCAAGTTCATAAGTAAAGAACATAGTGGTAAATTACAGGAAAATTACATGCAAACACTCAATCACATGATATATGACATTGAGTTGGGATAGCCATGTCTTATAAAGTATGAAAAATGAGGCTATTATCTGTCTTGGACAATGTACAATAATGATCATAGTGATAATATCAGCAAGAGTAGCAATTATTCTTCTATCTTATCTTTTAGACACACTAAAAGGCTTATTGCAACTAATTCCAATGGTAATTATATAGTATGGATTGCAATTCAAACAGAGATTTATACTTAGACATAGGTTGGTTAAAATCTAACCCAAAGATCATTCAGGTTCTAATGTTCTGATGGGAGACCATATCTTTGAAAATAAATACATATGAAGTAGTTTTATTGAAAATAGGTTTTCATACAAAATATTCCAGTAGTGGTTTTCCCTCCATCTTCTCTGCCAAGATCCTCCTCACCTCCCCACCCATCCAACTGCAGGCTTTCTCCCCTCCTCCAACTTCTGCCAGGCCCTTCCTTCCTCTTAAGAAAACAGTCAAATATATATATATAAAATTTAAAAAGACTTAACCCACACCTCTACTACACACACATATACTCTAAACCTACAAAAACAGAAAATCAAAACCAGAAGCCATCATATAAAAGCAAAAAAAAAACGGCAGAAAAGGCTCAAAATATGTAGTATAACACAAAACAAAACAAAACCAAAAATAAACAAACAAAAAAATTCTAAAACATACCATTGGTTTGTTGTTTATTGGTCATTTACTGCTGAGCATGTAGTCTGGCCTTAAGAGTGCCTGCATATAGAGACAGACTCAGTCCACTGGAGAAGACTCATTTTCCCTATGCAGGCAGTTGTCAGTTGGAGATACTGTCTTGGTTAAGGATGGGAAGCTCATGCCTACTCCCCCCTTTCAGCTCTGGAACCCCACGTTGCTTGAGTCTGTGCAAGTCCTGTGCATGCTGCTACCTTCTCTGTGAGTTTGGATATGCGTCAGTGCTGTTGTGTCTGGAAGGCACTGTTCCCTTGGTGGTTTTTATCCCCAATGGTTCTTACAGTCTTTCTGCCTCCTTTTCAGTATATATTTCTGGCACCTAAGGTAAGAAGCTTTATGAAGACTTCTCATTTAGGACTGAGTGTTGTAAGGTTTCTGACACATTGTCCAGTTGTTGGTTTCTATGTCAGTTCCCATCAACTGTACATCAGGAAGTTTCTGCAACCCTAAAGAGCAAACACAACTTTGAAAAATAGTTCCTTTCCTCCCTGAGAGTATTACCTTAAAAGCGACATGTTTATCACTGATAATTTTGTAACACATTGTAGTTTATGCTAGAATAAATCATGGAGGGAAGTCAGTTTAGATTGTACTAATTCCCTTAAATTTTTGACGGAAACTGCAAGAATTCTTCCTTCCTTTGCATTTCATTGATCTAAGTTGTATTTTCTTTACAATTTCACCACAGTCTTCTTTAAATTGCTCTGGTATACCATCATACCTTAGGTTTGATTTATGCAGTATGATGCAGAATAAGAAATAGGACATTGAGACTTTTCTGGCCTGATTTTCAATCTTGGATTTGCTGGCATGATCATGTGCAAGTTACTTGTCTCCCAATGTCTTAGTGTAGTAATCTGTAAAATAAAAAAATTTATAACAGTTCTCCAAGGCCCATCTTCAGCTCTAAACGTGACTGTGTACTTCTTTTATATAAAGAAATAGCCAGGAAAAATGAATCAAGGGGTATCTTCTATCAGTTTTTACTCATTTAAGTAAATCTGCCCTTGCATTGATATTAGAACAACTACTAGCCATTCATTTGGCAATTTGGCATGTTTCATTCAACTGTGCAGTGTGTGAGTGTGTGTGTGTGTGTGTGTGTGTGTGTGTGTGTGTGTGTGTGTGTGTCTGTTTGTCTGTCTGTCTGTGTATCTGTGTCTGTGAATGTATGTGTGTATGTATGTATGTATGTATGTATCTAGTTAAAACATTTGTTTCATTTATGTATTTACCTACCAAATGCTTTCAATACAAAAGTCCTTACTTTAGTTAAGAAGAACTAATTAAAAATTATTGACTTAGTCTTTCATTTATTGTATATCTAAGGCACCACAGTGGGTGCTAAGTGATAGTAAAAATGAATCAGGCATGATAAAAATGAACAATGATTGGTAGTTATTGGATAACAACACCATACTATTTATTTTGTATGCATTGGGTCACTGGTTCTTAATAGTGTCTCTGTACAGTTCTTATTCACTCTATAGAACTAATGAATAACATGATTACAGAACATTTAATGTCTAAGTTGAGAATTGATCCTCTGGCTGACTCCAAATCTTACACACTATTATGACAAGTGTCCCCTCTGAAATATCTGAGGGTAACTTTTCTTTTACCATAAGAATTTTTTGGAATCCACTGTAGAATTAAATCTCAGTATTTGTTTAATTATTTGTCAAATTATTTAGGGAAATAATTTGAAAGTAGATTTATCTAATTGCTTAATAAAAGTTATAAACTACAGAATATCATTTTAAGAGAAATCAGTCAAGGAGAATCTGTTAATTTACAGACAGCTGGCTTCATGAATTTCTTCATGGCTTCATGAGTCCATCTCTTTTCGTTTTAAATCTACAAATGTCTCAGGTCAATTGTTATATCACAACATAAAGGGAATATTCTGATCCTATAATGTGAACAGAAAGCAGCATGAAATATTCTATGAGGCACATAAGACTTGAAGCTGGTAGGATGGATGTCACTAAAAGATTCTGGGATAGAATACTATTTAAAAAAAAAAGAACTAAAGAAAAGAAAAGAAAAATAAAACAAAGAAAACCTACTAAAATAGTTTTTTTTCCCCTGTTTCATATATTTCCAAAATTTGGGTTCTAAGCTCAATACAATGTGTGTGTGTGAGTGTGTGTGTGTGTGTGTGTGTGTGTGTGGTTACCTCTAGTCAAAAACAATCATGCCATAATAAAAAAAATAGTCACTAATAAAATAATTTCAAAACTTTCACCTAGAGGGGTAGAGAAAGATTTTAATTCCCAGGGCTTAAGTAGCTCTTCACTTAGCTTTAAGGTGCTTTTTTCCCAGTAATATCATTGAGTAATCTGCTCAAATATGTATCATAAACACAGCAAATTTTTTATTATTTTTTAAAATAATAATGAAACTAATTATGCTCTCTTATACGTTTTTCTGTTGGAGAAGGAACTGCTTAGTTGCAGGAAAGACTGCAGTTTCAGTTTGGAGAGGAATTCTGGTGATCCCAGTTTGGTTCCTGGATTGCACAGAGTGAAAAGAAAGAACAGACTCCAGAATGTTGTCCTCTGCCCTCCATATGCATGGCATGATTCCTCCTAGCACACTAAGTAAAGACATGTACTTTAAAAGTTTAGAATAGAGAAGCATGTACAGGTATGGTGTGCTGAAGACTTTGGTAGGCACCCACATTCTCAATTACCACATAGAACATAGCTAGGCCTATGGAGAAAGCCTATGGAGAAAGAAAATGCTTCAGTGAAAACAAGACCCTGAAGCCTTAACCCTCTGGCATTCCTGAGTTCATATTTACTAACTCTCGCTTTCTCCCTTAAATCTCGCTTTATCCCTGAACCTACATGCTGGCTAACTCTGCCTCTTGCACCTTTCAGGTGGGGTCTGTTTTCTACGCCCTCATCATGGTGGAATCCCCTCTTCCTCCTTCCTAGGTCCTTCCCTGGGAATCCTAAAAGTACCACCTCTGTCTCCCTGCCCAGCCATTGGCTGCTGGTAACTTTATTGACCAGTCAAAAAACAACTTGGGACAGGCTTCTTTTAGTCCTTTAGACACTGCAAACAGGATTTGGGGTAACATAATTAGAATAAGAGCACAAGTCACTACAAAAAGGTACCTCTTACAGCTCCAGCTTTCATGGCCACCAAAGGATCTACCCTTGAGACAGACCCTGGATGGGTGATGAGGGTGATAAGTCTCTCTCAGTATTCATTCCTTGTTATTCCTGAAAAAACAATGATATAATAAACTTTAACATTTTATTAAGTAAAGGGATAATGTGGCATTGTTTTTTACAAACCATACAGCCATAAAGTGGAGAAAAATTTATATTTGTTTGACTTGGAGGGATGGTTTCCAGTATGTAGGCAGTGCATGTAAGTGAGGAACCCTGTAAATGTACCCTGTGCAAGGCAAAAACTCTCCTGAGAGAGATAACTCAATTAGCCGCCTGATGATTTATACAGGAAGACAGCCCGAACCTTTGAGTGTCCTGTTCAGCTTCACTTTTCTGTTAACTATGTTCTGTGATCAGGTCAAAGTACTGTTCTTGGTATGGTTAGGAAATGTTTTCTTGGGTGACTTTTTGTCTCTAGTGATTAACACAATAATATGGGGATATGTTTAAATACCTTATACAGTAGTTTGGCAGGAGTTCTCATGGGCATCACCTCAGACAAAAGAACCCAGACCTAAAGGAAATCATGATGTAAAATTTGCAGATGTGTCCATAAATTAGCAAATTAAATGAATATGTGGTTATAACCTAGCTTTCCCAAGACTGAGACATCTTCCATGCAGGAGAAGATGCAGGGGTTCTAGAGTCTTGTTCCCATGTAAAGGGTTCCATGAAAGATGAGTTCATCAGGAAATATTAACAGCAAATAATAGAGGGAATTAGAATTGCTTTTCTCGGGCCACCTTGGGTTCAAACTCAGTGGACACAATTCCCAGAGGACTCTTTATGCCGCAGGCACCCTAGCACACCCTCAAAAATTCAGGTGACAACAAATGCTGGTGAGGATGTGGAAAAAGAGGAACACTTCCATTGCTGGTGGGATTGTAAGCTGGTACAACCACACTGGAAATCAGTCTGGCGGTTCCTCAGAAAACTGGACATATTACTACCAGAAGATCCAGCAATACCTCTCTTGGGCATATACCCAGAAGATGTTCCAACTTGTAATAAGAACACATGCTCCACTATGTTCATAGCAGCCTTATTTATAATAGTCAGAAGCTGGAAAGCACCCAGTTGTCCCTCAACAGAAGAATGGATACAGAAAATGTACATTTACACAATGGATTACTACTCAGCTATTAAAAACAATGAATTTACAAAATTCTTAGGCAAATGGATGGATCTGGAGGATACCATCCTGAGTGAGGTAACCAATCACAAAAGAACACACATGATGGGCACTTACTAATAAATGGATATTAGCCCAGAAACATAGAATACCCAAGATACAATTTGCAAAACACATGAAACTCAAGAAGAAGGAAGACCAAAGTGTGAATACTCCGTTCCTTCTTAGAATGGGGGACAAAACACCCATGGAAGGAGTTACAGAGACAAAGTTTGGTGCAGGGCCTTAAGGAACAACCATCCAGAGACTGCCCCACTTGGTGATCTATCCCATAAATAATCACCAAACCCAGACACTAGGCAGATGTCAACAAGAGTCTGCTGGCAGAAGCCTGATACAGCTGTCTCCTGTGAGGCTCTACCAGTGCCTGGCAAATATAGAAGTAGATGCTCCCAGTCATCCATTGGATGGAACACAAGATCCCCAATGAAGGAGCCAGATAAAGTACCCAGGGAGTTGAAGGGTTCTGAAGCCCCATAGGAGGAACATCAATATGAACTAACCAGTAACCCCAGAGCTNCTTGGAACTATACCACCAATCAAAGAAAACACATGGTAGAACTTGTGGCTCTAGCTGTATATGTAGCAGAGCATGGCCTTGTCGGTCATCAATGGGATGAGAGGCCCTAGGTCCTAAAATGTTTCTATGCCCCAGTATAAGGGAATTCCAGGACCAGGAATGGGAGTAGGTGGGTTGGGGAGCAGGGGGAGGGGAGAGGGGATAGAGGATTTTTGGAGGGCAAATTAGGAAAGGGGAATAACATTTGAGATGTAAATAAAGAAAATATCTAAACAAATAAATAAAAAAATAAAAAATAAATGGTAAAAAAAATTGCTTTTCTTTATTTACATTATTTAGATAGGGATAAATATCTTCTAGAAACAAAAAGAGAAAAGAAATAGTTACAACTGTGAATCCCAAGTATAATATTAAAACTATTAATACAAATCTTTGTAACAGCTGTAGCTGGTATTTGGCTATTTAGTGGGTTCTTTTTTCTTCCACCTTTCTCTACCCCTCCATTTCAACACTTCCAGTGCCTTAACACTAGATAGGAGAGAAAAAAATGGATAGAGGAGAAATGGGGTGACTTTATTGTTAGACTATTTTTTGCTGTCTAGGGGCATTTAGTTCCTTGGGACAAGTTTAAGCTTTGCCATCAGGGTATCTAATTTCTTCTTTTTTTCTTTGCGCATGACTACTTAACAAACCACAACCAACCACCAACCACCAACTCACCAACAGTCCCTTGGGTCCCTAGCATTTATAGACACGGAGAAGAGTCCCCAGAATTCCAAATATCACACACTTACAGAAAATATCTGCAGCAGGCAAAGTCATGCTCCTGCTGGGGTACCAGGGAAATTGTAGCTCCTGTGGAAAGTCTGCAACAGTCCTGCATCCCACATCTGGGATTCAAGTGAAAGCACATTCTTAAACTGTTTTTGTGTTTTTAAAGAAAGCAACATTTACTACTTTGTTTTTAAACCTGTTTTGAAAGCAAGACTTATCAGCAATGAATAGAATATATTTTTAAAAAAACAACCCTATACACTACTGCCAAAGTCCCTTCTCATATTTCATCATACATCATTTCCACACTTTCTAAACATCACCATACTACTGGGCTAGTAAGACATAATATATTTCATTGTCAGGTTCGTCTAGCCCTAATCCCATATCATTGGACAGGCTATCAAATGGAACAGAGCACTACACATTTCATTCTGGCCTATTGCTTTAGTTTCTTTCAATTTCTTTTATATGAGCACATTGCTATTCTGCATGGTAGACTTAAGGAATTAATATGATTGAGGCTCCATAATTAGGCTAAGGAGAGACTTAAGGAAATCATTGTTTTTCCTTAGATGAATTCTGGACAGGTGAGTAAAGCCACAATTTTCCCAATGCATAACCAGAATGCTGAAGTTCACTTTTCATCCTATTCTTGTATTTTAATTTCAGGCTTAGACCACCTTAAAATTCCCCTAGTCATAACATCTTCTATAATTAAGTTAACCACAAGGTCTATTTCTAAGTAAAACCAAAGATATCAAGTGCAAACTTCAGATTCTGAAACCTGCTCTAATACTGATGTCACCCATGTATGGTTCTGTGAGTGAGGTACCCCTGTGACCAGACCCGGGTCTGCTCTTACCAAAAACTCTGCCTTGGCATCTGATAGTTTTGTTTGTATCTTCTTTATCCTTTCTAATTTAAACCTTTCTCTCTCGACTGCCTTTATTTCAGCATGTTCAGATAATTAATATTCTATAGTTACATATCTTGAAACCAAATCTAGAAAAAGAAAGTTCTTTTCTTTGATTCTGGATCCTGCTCTCACTTTCCTCATATCTTTCCTTTGTTTCAAAGCAAGCATTTTAAAGGAATTGCCTGAACATATTGCGTATATACACATACACATACATACATGCACACACATACACACACACACACACACACACACACACACACACACACACACACAGTTTTAACAGTTTTACACTCTTTTCCTGTGGTTTCATTTTTGCTTCTTCCCTTGGGGTGTCCAGGCACTGCTGTACACCAGGTGGGGAAGGATGAAGAGGAGCCCTTCCCTTATGGTGTTCAGGTACCATCGTACCAGGCAGGGAAGGATAAAGTAAGGTCAGAAGGATCCCAGCCTGGCAGTGAATTATGGCGGTAGGAGGTCTTCTTCTTTAAAGATTTCAATGGTACAGCTTTCAATGTCACAACTTGTTTTTTCCAGACATTCAACAGAACATCTCTCTTAGATGATATTCAACGAAACAGCTTATGTTCTTTATTTGGGAGTAAACAAAGACTATATAAACCTTGGAAAGTCAAAAAGGGTTCATCCTAGGAGGAAGTTTTATTGGCTAAGGTTTAAAGTTCTGGGATGCCTCATTTGCATGGAGAGGCATTCCAGGAAGTTGTACCTGTAATTTTGCCACAGATTAAGTGTTGTTCCTGGGGGGTAAAGTGTGGGACTCTGGCTCCCTAGATAAGGCAGAGCAGAGAAGACCCTGCTGTGAAAGGGGGTTCTCCATTTTGTGACGAGCTCAGGGGAGCTACTCCAACATGGAAAACTATGACCTTTAATTAGCAGGATCTTCAACAGATACCTTATCAAGGGCAATAGAACAAGATTCATGGATTCTTGAATTTACAGTTTGATGAACTTTAACTAGTTATACTCAACAGTGCTAAAGAAAATGCACCAATGGTCATGATGACAAAGATTTTATCTCCTCTGAATGTATCTTGTAGTCTGCTCAGTAAATCCCTACCCATCCTTCCTCTATGCTTCTCAGATTTCTACAATTACATTCTATCATTTTATCATTTAATTTTCTAAAAATGAAATCTCATACTTAAAAGAAAATTCTACAAATACTTTGCATTATCTCTCTGAGCCATTTGAAATTACCAGCCTGTGTCCATTATGTTTATTTTTTTACTGTGTTTCTCTTTCAGAGGAGATATTATCCTTCAGGACTATAATACAGCCATCAAAATGAGGAAGCTGGTACTGAAGCATCACTAACATTAGCTCTCAGGGTCCATTTCAGAATCTGGCTGGACCTCACGCTGCATCCCCAGTGTGAGGCAGTTCCTCAGCCTTTGCTTGGATTTCCTAGTAACACACTCACTTTGACACTTAGTCACACTGGATTATAAAATGTCTCCCATTTGCTTTGTCTGGCATATTCTTATGAGGATATTTAACTTAAACCTCATAGGGAAGACACTCACCAAGCTTAGGGCATTAATTTGTATCATTATTGATGATATTCACATTGGTCACTTGATGAATATGTTATCTTCTCTCCTCTTTCCACTGGAAATTATTCATGGGCTTTTGAGGTAAAATGGATATTTCATGGGGAGTAATTTGAGTGTTTTAAGAACCCTAATTCTTACCAAGGCCCCTTGGTCTTGTAAACTTTATATGACCCAGCACAGGGGAAGGCCAGGGCCAAGTAGTGGGAGTGGGTGGGTAGGGGAGCAGGGGTGGGGGGGNGGGGTATAGGGAACTTTCAGGATAGCATTTGAAATGTAAATAAAGAAAATAATAATAAATTTAAAAAAGAAAAGAAATTACTTGCAACACATGAGATGTCCTTCAAGAAGAGCTTTGCCCCACGTCTGCTTCTACTGAGCCATGGGTGTGGCTGATGAAAAGAGAATAAAGGAATATCATTCTCCGGGATAAGTCTGAGGAAAGAGGACCAGACATCTTGATTCTCAAACCCAGCACCACAGAAACAGAAGCAGAATGAGTTTAAAGCCAGTGGGGGTTGCATAATGAATCTGACAACAACCTGAGCTATATAGNCTGTCTCCAACCAAAGCAAACAANANATATCTGTTAACTTAGAGCCTATATCTTCCCAGTCTGAATCCCATTCCCTATGTGTCCCACTTAAGGCCACTGTGCTCTGCTTTATGGAGAAGTAAGTTCATAATTTTAAACATTTGCATGTAACAGTATAGTATACAAGTCTCAAAAGTATGAGCCAGTGTGTTTATGGGTTGAGTACATTAGGGTTAAACAGTTGATTTTCTTCTGCAGAGGAAGTATTGAGATGAAGTGATGTACAACTCTAAGTTACTCCATCTGGTATTAAACAGTTCTATAAAAAAAAGGAAAGAAAGAAAGCTTATAGATGTATCTGCACACTTTTATATTCAAATAACTTTATTCATATGTCCTGAACACTACATATGTACACTGAGACTTTTAATATTAATCAAACATTACATTGTTCCCTCTAGTTTTCTCCTTTCCCAGATTTGTAACTCATTTCTCTGACAATTAGAAACAGGCTTCTGCTCTTCCTTACATTTCTTGGTTTGAACATTTCTCCTAAACAAATCTTGCCCTTGCTAATTAAATCTGGCTACTCATGCTCTGATAACTGGGCCAGCTGAGCACTGCCACGAACCTCTTACCTAGCCTTTGTTCTGATATCCCATTCAAGGTACCCCTTACACACACAAACACACACACACACACACACACACACACACACACACACACAAACACAGGACTTTCTTTTACTACAATTGACCTCTAAAAACCAATGTTGCCCGTGGTTATCTACCCACAAGGATTCTGTTCTTATTCTACCTGAACCATCTCCTTGGTCCCCTCAGTCTGTTCTGTATTAATGCAACAGAACTTGGCATCTTAGGATCCAGTGTATAAGTATGTCGAGAGATGCTTACCCACTCTACTATGCTCTCTTCTAAGACCTCCATTTGCATACTCTTACCAGAGAAGGGTTATTATTTCTAACTGGCTCAATCAGTTACCACTAGGTGTAAAGAAAGCAGAAATTATAGGCATAGAGAAACAGATAACCTGGATTCTGCAGAATAGTTTCATGGTTCATATCACTTCTTTTTCTTTTGCCTTAAAATTAAACTGTACAAATTCACTGATTGATTTATTGACTGATTGCAGGTTAAGCTTTTCATTTCTTTTGTTTTGTTTTCTTTTCTTTTCTTTCCTTTATCAACTGGGACCTTATGTTTGGGCTTGAAAACCTGGATTTGAAGTTCTGCTCTGACAGCATCAATTTTATTTGTATTAACTATGGCAACATTCTTATCTGCAGTAATCTTTGGAGTGACTTCTCACAGGGAAGCAAACAGAACTAAGTTCTTCTTTACTCGTGGAACTTAAACAAGCAAGTCTCTGTAGCTTGGCTCTTCAAACCTGCCTCCTTAAGGAACTGTCCTTAGTAAATGAGACCACAGCACTCCCACTGGGCTTTGATCTTAAAGACAGAGGTGACCTTGTCCTGAGGAGAGCACTTTTAGCTCTTTCAGAATACCGCCCCACCAAAAGAGCCTCAGTCCACTTCAACTCACTGGTCCTGTTGAAGCTTTGCTCTATGTGAGAAGATTGGACAGTGAACTTGAGAGGGTCAAATATCACTTCCTTTTTTTCACTTCATATATACCCGCTTCCTCTCCTGAAATCTCTGCCTCATTTATTGCTATCAATAGTCACACAGTTACTCAAATGCATGATTTTACTTCTCTTTTTCATCCATCCATGTCTATGACCATGTCTTATTGATATTATCACTATAATTCATCTCCTTTGATCAGTTACTCACAGCTCTCAGTGCCGGAAACTTTTGCTCAGACTCCAAGTCTTTCTGGGATAGATTACTAAAATAAATTTTTGATCTAGCAATGGTGTAGTGGAAAAGAATTTCAGGCATGTATATTGTTGGAAGTGAGAGTAACTCCTGTCAGCATCTTAATCACATGTCTCTTATTTTCATCAATAGTACCAGAACAAAAAATTAGATTAGAACAATAACAATGTAGTAGATGCAGTAGAGGTATATGACATAAACTTGGTTAACTTGAATTGTTTTATCTTATAATATCTAAGGAGACCATCTAAGATAGAATTTAACTATATAGTAATATCATATTACAGATAATCTAAATGCTGAGTTCAGATATTAGCTTTCCTATGCTATTCCATGTATATAACCTCATGGCATTTTATCATAATGTTGACTCTATAGACTTCACAGAATAATTGTGTGTTAATGAAAGAGACTTTGAATTGTAAGGATCGTTTGAATTTTGAAGTCATCTAGAATTGGATCTTCATATGCTTATATCTTGGTCAGGAATTTCTGTCTTAGTTCTCTGCCAGCTATTCTGCGGGAAGAATATCAATTATAGATATAGCCTCTATAGGCAACTGAGGCATTTAGTAAGGGTTGACAATTTCGTGCCATGAGTTCTAAAGGAAAACAATATTATGAACAGAAATAGCACAATGAATAGATAAAAACCTTTGTTCACTTTTTAACACACAGTAGAAAGATAGTGTTAAAAGAATTGGTGAGTGGATATTTAAAGTCATAGGGGTAGTGGGACATTCCCTAGCAGGATGAATGATTTGGGCAGGAAACGAGGTTAGCAGTACATGGAGGCTGGGTGGGATGGCTGCGAGACTCATCAGTGCTCTCCTACACCACATCTAATGTCCCATTCATATTGCACTCCAGTTGAATGCCTTTGCATATATGGCCATTCACTGACAAGGTGAAAATTGACCATTTAGTTGTCATTGCTTTTCTGATGCCTAGAGAGAAAGAGTACATGTTTTCACTTGTCTTTGGAAGAGGCTAGTGGATCGTTGTTGGCCTTCCATCTATTTCTCAATACAATTTCCTACGAAACTGGAAACATCTCTGTCTCTGCATGAGAGATGCCTTTTTGATATAGCAATGTTCATAGTGGCTCTTCAGTCTATATTCATCTTTTATACATCAGGTTTTAGCTTCACCAAAAGTCAGCATGAGGATTTAAATAAATATCAAGGATGGTGTAGCCCTATATTTTTCATAGAAAAGAAATATTGGTTTTATCTAGTTCTTAATCAAGAACATTTGGCCAATGTCAAAGATCAGCAAGCAAAGAGAAACTTGGACCTCTCTTTGGATCAATGAAGGAGACGTTGACAAAGGTCCTACAGCTTGCTCATATACACCTATCAATTTATGACACTTAAACCCCAAGGCAATGAAGCAATGAGCTTCCCGACAGATTTCTCACAATCTGAGCAGATGGATGTGATCTTGAGCAGCCAACAGAGCACATATGTTCCTAATGTGGAAAGGAGGATTCAGAGCCAGGACTGACTGTAAAAGCCTGCCTCATCATACTTTCCTCCTCAGGTGGCAGCAGTAAATAAGGCCCTCTCCAGGACTAATTAAATAAAATGAAAGACACAGTCAAACCTTCAGGGATGAAATCAAAGACAGTTATAAAACAAAATAGTCCAAGGGTGATTTGATCTCTGTGGGAAATGCTGGAGAACATTTCTGACAAAGTTTCCATTAGGACATTATCAAATTGGTCAGCATGTGTTTGCACCTATGGCTTTGGTAAAGCAGAAATTGCTAACTTGTAAAACACATGACGAAACTTTGGGTGTAGAGAAGCATAGACTAAATATAATACTCTGAAATGTCAGGTTGTTTTTTCTGCACATGATGAGCTGTATTCAAATTATTAAAAGAATTTTACTGTAATTGACAATTTTCCCTAACGAATTTCAAGTAGCAGGTTCTCTCTGTAGCTCTCAGTGATTGTATGAGCTTATTAAAATCTAGTGTAAGTTCACTGATAAGCGGATATTAGACCAGAAACTTAGAATACCCAAGATACATTTTGCAAAACACAAGAAAACCAAGAAGGATGACCATAGTGTGGATACTTCATTCCTCCTTAGAATAAGGAACAAAATACTCATGAAAGGATACAGGTACAGAGAAAAAATTTAGAGCTAAGATGAAAGGATAGACCCAGAGACTACCCCATCTGGGAATCCATCCCATCATCAGCCACCAAACCTAGATACTAATGCACATGCCAGCACGATTCTGGTGAAGGGACCCTGATATTGTGGCCTCTTGTGAGGCTATGCAAGTGCCTGGCAAACACTGAAGTGGATGCTCACAGCCAGCTATTGGAAGGAACACAGGGTC
>NC_034598.1:20410099-20417022 GCF_900095145.1 Mus pahari
TCTCTCTCTCTCTCTCTCTCTCTCTCTCTCTCTCTCTCTCTCTCTCTCTCCCTCTCCTCTCTCTCTCTGACTGAAAATTCACACTGCTACTGAAAGTAGCTCTACCACTTTCAGTTCACTGTTATGATTTCGTTCCAGTGACTCCCATTATCATTGCCCTAGAAAGGACTCTGCAATGGTTCTGCATAGCTCTGGTTTCTGGCTGGGCTTTTGGAGATTTTGACATATCCTTAGAAACTTAGGTGGAGGCTGACAGGTCTCAATAGCCCATGCATTTTACATACTTGACAAACTAGCCCCAGTTGGATGAGTGTGCTCTCAAGGTTTATTGCTTTAATCTGTGGAACAGAATATTGAGTAATACTTGGAGGTACTGGAAGCCATGGCCCGAATCTACTAAGCAGAAGCCACAGGGACCTAGACAGTGGATGTATGGAGGCTTTCTTGGTTCATGCCAATTAAACCATTCTGTCCTTCCAGTGCTCTGGACCTTGGATAGGAGAGATAACTTCAAGGCTTTCAGATTCAAGGGCCTTTATTTTATAATAGTGATGTTCTTAACAATGTACATATTTATGTGAATTATGTATATGAGTTTTGAAGAGGGAATCAAACCCCATGGGACTTTAGTTGGAGGCCGTTGTGAGCCACATTGTAGGTGCTAGGAGTTGAACTCAGGACCTCTGAAAGATAGCTAGTACTGAGCCATCTATCTATCTCTTAGTCTTTATTTTCATCTCTTGGATTTCTCAACTTTCTACTGATCCCCTTAAAAGCATTTGAGTTCGTTTTTACTGTTATCTGCTGAATATGCTGTTTGCTCTGTACTTGGCCACACTGTAAATTTTACAAATTTCAACAATTTGATTCCATCTTGAATTATAAATTCTGTCCTTAGGGCCTTAATTTTGCTCCTTAATGTCAGCATAAGTGGGTGAAAGTAACCACTCCATTTCTTCTTCATTTCTCTTAGAAACTTCTTCCACTAACACCCTTAGTTTATCACCCTTAACTTCCCCTTCCACATAGCTCCAGGCCATGGCTATAATACAGCCACGCACTCTGCAACTTTTTCATAAGACTAGCTCTTCCTTAGCTCTCATTTAAATAATCCTCTCCTTTCCTCCTGAGAACTGTCACAATGCCTTTTACTCTTGCTCATTTTATCAGCTGTGTGATCAAGGTGGTTGTGTTTCTGAGACTTCTAGACCCTCTATAGGCCTGCGGTGTTTGAGGTCACAACCCTGGCCTTCGCTCCTCTGGCTATAGCATCCTAAATGTTTTTAAGCAACCTCTTCCAATATGTTGCAACCTGAGCTCATATCCTTGATCTAAATCTGCTTCCACAGTTGAAGGAGTTTGTAGAGCCACACACTACTTCTATACACTAATTTTTCATGTAGGGTTTATTTATGTCTTGTAAAGAATGCTAGAGAATAAGTAATTTAAAAAGGGAAACAGTTAATTGGCCTCCTACTTCTGAGAAGTATGAAGTCCAAAATCAGATTAGTCACGGATCAAGGACTGATCTCATCAAGTCCTGAAATGTTACCTCATGAAGAATGACAAATAGGGATACATGTTTGAGAAACAAAAGAAAGACTAGGAAGCGGAGGTCACTGCCTGGCATTTTGATGTCATAATAACTAATCTATTCCCATCGATCCATTCATGGAACCTCTTCATAATATAAACAAGCCCCGCCAGGCCACACCCTTTAGTATTGCTGCATTAGTGACTAATCATTCATTTTGAGACCTAGTAAAGACAAATCATATTTCATCTTTAACAGTCCCCAATTGTTCATACTATTAAAATAATGTCATTGCCTATGGGAAAATACCTCAGACCTAAAGTGGCTTCCTTGCTTGATAATGTTGTTTATCTTTTTTTGAAGTCACCTTGTCTACTAGTTAGATATCCTTGTTCACCTCACTAGATTCAGCAGGCAAGTGGACATAGGCTTATGTGCTATGTATTACATCAAGAAATTCACTTTTGTGTCCTCATAACATTACTAGCTATTCCCATATTGCTTCACCAACATGCCATCCAAATAAGGAGGACATCAATGAACATGTGAAAATGGGATAAGAAAAATCACCCAAGGTCTCAACTATACACAAAGAACTATATGCAGCCATGAAAACGAAGGAGAGAAAGAAGGGGCCTTCTCCAGGGAGGATCACACCAATAGGTGGTCAAGCACCAAATAATGAAATCTGAAAATGTACATACAACTAACATTGTATGGCATTAAGAGGTAATATCTAAAGATGTGTATTATGTAAAAATCAGTACATTCATGTAATAACAATTTGTGGAAAAGAGATCATCCATTTGGAAGAGTTTGGGGTGAAGGAAAAGTAAGGGAGAAAAGTTTTCATTAAATTATGATCTCACAAATAGATTTTTTGCTTTCAATATATTTTGGTCATGGTTTCCCTCCCTCCATCTCCTTCCATATACTCCTCACCTCCCACCCTTTCATCTCCATGCCATCTTTCCCTTTATCTTTATAAAATTAACAACAAAATTAAAAAAAAAACAATAGAAGAAAACAAAAAACAGAGAAATAAACAAAAAATCAGAAGGTGCATATACATAGACATAGATTAACACACAAAAAACCCATAGAACCTCAAATTCAGATCCATAATAGTATTGATATGAGTTACTTACTAACTTTTTGAATTTGGTGAGTGACTACTGGGCTTATTGGGGGCACACTTATAAGCCCAGCACTCTGAAAGCTGAGAAAGAAGATTCTTAAGTTCAAAGCCAATTAGATAGGAAAGCTTATTTCAAAGTAAAAGAACTAAAAAGATGCATCATTCTAATGACTCCAACTACATTCTTTCATATTGCTAATAACATGATGATTTAAGAAAATGTTTGTTTATTTTATTTTATTTTCAGATTCCCATGGTTGCCTGTAGTTCTTTGTGTAGGGTTGAATCCTCATAGGATAGTCTTAGTCAAGTTTGGCATGTTCATTGCTATCCTTGTTCTGCTAATACTTGGGAAATCATATTTGTGATACTCTGAGAATAGCATCTGATAATATTAGGAGACATGATTATACATCAAACACCTTGATTTTTTTTTGGCTGTTAGAATCTTTCCAATCTCTCTTCCTCAATGTTCTCTGAACCATAGATGAAAGACTGTTTTGTAGATATAGCCAACAGAACTGGGCTCCACAACTTTGCATTTTGATCGATTGTGGCTTTTTGTAGTAATGACAATCATTGGCAAAAGTGTTTCTTTGATAAAGAGTGAAGACTATGCATATCTGTGGGCATAAGGACAAATGTTTATGGTTGTGAAAGATTATGTTGGCTTAATAATTTAATCATTGTGATTTTTCCTCCAAAAATCATGACTTTCCTACTACTGACTAGTTAATTAGATTTCCAGAATCAAGCATCCTCTGCTTCATGTTGGGCAGATCTTCAGTCCAATCGAGAGATGCTGGTTACTACCAAGATATGTGTATCACGGCTGAACCCTTACTGTGCCATATTGGTTATTGATGTTTTTGATAGGCATTGTAGATGAGTGGACTGCTGGCTGCTTCCTTTCTTTGGAAACTTATACACTGCCTTCTGGTACCATGAAAGCTGGAATTCAGATATGGGACATTGAGTCAGTTCCAAATCAGGGGTGTCTGGCCCTGTTTCTGAAGTACATGGTATTTTCAGAAATAGAGACACACCTCCTACATATTAACTTCTACATATTAACTTCTATAGATTCAAGCCTATAAATATATAGGAGAATATTCCTTTCATGGCATGAAATTTCCCCAATAGTATTTATTTTTGTAAGTCATTGGTATATTTTTAGAGGTGGTCTGTAATTTGAACACTCAAATATCAATATGGCTTTGTATGTTACTTTGAGGGTAAATACACATTACTGATAAAGGGGAGTATGTGCTTATATGCATCTTTGCCTAGGCCTTCAAACTGTCTTTTACTTAGAATACAGTCCCAGGTTGCACTATCCATTAATTAGATGGCTTCTACATTTCAGTTAGAGACTAAGAATACTTGCGGTAGTCAAAGGTCATTGGATAGCAATACAGCTTCCATTGGAAGGAAACCTTGAAAGTCTATTGATATCTTAGACTCCATGATGGAGCAACAGAAAACGTGGCAAGCAGATTTTTGGACATGAAATACTGAACCTCAGGACTGAAATTTCTCACTAGACATTGTGCTGGGAGCCTAGGCTGGTTCTCTGTATGAAGTGAAATGCAACAATTTCTTTATACCTAGCCATGACACATCAATAATTGTTCTCACATGAATTAAGTGTTTCTTAATGTTTTTAACACCTACAACTTCTCTGCATTGTAGGGGGACAGCAAACAGGCTTTACCTTCATTAAAGACCCAGAAAGATGTAGAGCCTTCACTTAAGATTCCATTCAAAGAGCATCCTTGCCGAGGTCATATTTTAAAAGTCTTCAAGTGTCTGTCTAGAAAACTGAGATTTGAAAGCACTGGCAAAGTCAGTAGGAATAAAACAGTTTATGCAATAGTATCTTGGTTTGGTGACTGATTATGGGATGGATCCCTGGGTGGGATAGTCCATCCTTTCGTCTTAGCTCCAAACTTTGTTTCTGTAACTCCTTTCATTGGTATTTTGTTCCCTATTCTAAGGAGGAATGAAGTATCCACACGTTGGTCTTACTTCTTCCTGATTTTCTTGTGTTTTGCAAATTGTATCTTGGGTATTCTAAGTTTCTGGGCTAATATCCCATAATCAGCTACCAAACACAGACACTATTGCATATGCCAGCAATATTTTGCTGAAGGGACCCTGATATAGCTGTCTCTTGTATGAGGCTATGCCAGTTCCTGGCAAATACAGAAGTGGATGCTCACAGTCATCTATAGGGTGGAACACAGGGCCCCCAGTGGAGGAGCTAGAGAAAGTACCCAAGGAGCTGAAGGGGGCTGCAACCTTATAGGTGGAACAACCATATGAACTATCCAGTACCCCCAGAGCTCGTGTCTCTAGCAGCATATGTAGCAGAAGATGGCCTAGTCTGCCATCATTGGGAAGAGAGGCCCCTAGGTCTTGCAAACTTTATATGTCCCATAGAGGGGAACGCCAGTGCCAAGAAGTGGGAGTGAGTGGGTAGGGGAGCAGGGTAGGGGGGTATAGGGAACTTTTGGGATAGCATTTGAAGTGTAAATAAAGAAAATATCTAATAAAATAAAAAAATAAAAAAAAACAGTTTATGTATGGTGACAGCTCAGTGTTATTAAGAGGTCGTATGTGCGATATACAAACAATTGCAATTTAATATCCATTCTTTCTCTGCTAATAAATGTGTGATTAAAATTATTTTTCCTTTGTGACAAAAGAAATAAGATAGGTGGGAGTGAAACCTGGGGCAGACATGAGCTATTTCAGAACTCTAGTAATAGCTTTAGAATTTTAAAAAGAGTGGTCCACCTTTCATATAAATCATCTCAAATTAAGGGGAAAATTCCTGCTCAGATTTTACTCCTTGCTCGAAAGTATGTCTTGTCAAAGTGTCAGAAGTTTTCATTTCCTCCACACTTGTGGCCTCGGCCAGAACCCAGCATTGATACGAGGGACTTCTTTTAATGCCTTGTAAAAGTTAATGCTGTGTATAATAGACTGATCAGCCTGACTCAAACCATTCTCACTCATTCACAGACAGGACATTTGATTTGAAGGGAGAGTCAGTCCTAAAAACAATTGAACCAGGTCGAAATCTGGTTGGCTCATTTTAGCCACATTCCAGCAATGTTTATTGTCTAACTTTTGGCCCAAGTGTCAGCAGGCATTGGAAGCTTCAGAGGAAGAGAGCGACAATGACATTTCCAATTTCATTTTGTCACATATTTTATTGCTGATGGATTGTACTGGTTTTGCAGCATGATCATGTCCTCTTTCCTAAGGTTTAGGCATATTGGGTTTTCCATCTTTTCATCTCTCCATGAGGCACTACTCAGGAATAGTCTGTGGTATGGTCCTACTGGCTTCTTTGACAGGGCAATGGGAGACAAAATTCAATAATTTGTATTTCTGTCAATGATTATTCTTATTACTTACCATTCAACTGTGTCAAAAGTATGACCCCCGAATCCAATAGAATAATCAGTTACCTGACGACACATCTTGGCACCTCATGGAAAGCCAGCTTTTAGACCGTCCGGTGGGCTTCTTCCCTCCAGCTGGTGACCTCTATGCCCTTGCTTCCCAGGCCCCGTCTGATGCTAGAAAATAGCAAAACAACAGTGTCAGTGACTGGGGAACCAAACTAACCTCACTGAGAAGTGTAAACTTCAGAAGGCCCCGTGGGATGCATGCAGCCGAAGAAATTAGTGCTGGTAAGAAAGGTCTTCTTTCTACCCCGTAAGCCTAATTAGTTTCTGCAAATATTGCTCGATCAGGAGAGATCAGAGGATCTGAGTCAATCCCCATGATGAGGAGAGAGAGAGAGTTCTGCTTTTTGCTGATGGAGGGGAGCGTAACACACGAGACTTATTCTCTCCCTCTCTCTCTTTTTCCTCCACGATTCTTCTGTATGCTTTCAACATTACTTAAAATGATTCAAACTACAATATATGTGTCGTTATAGTTTTGTTATGGCTGAGGAAAGCTATAGGTTAAGGTTTGATCAGACCAGGTGACTGTAAATCATGTTTTTAAGTTAATAATAAGGATTTGATCAAGCTGAAAGATGACCCTGGGTAACATGTTTGCTGAGCAAGTATGATTAACTGAATTCAGATCCCAGAACCTATGTAAAAGCCAGGAGAGAAAACCTTTCTCTCTGTAAATCTTGCACTATAGGGGCAGAGACAATTCCATGTGGCTTGCGGATCACAAGGTAATCAAATATATATATATATATATATATATATATATATATAT
>NC_034598.1:20417135-20420141 GCF_900095145.1 Mus pahari
TGTGTGTGTGTGTGTGTGTGTGTGTGTGTGTGTGTGTGTGTGTGTGTGTGTGTGTGTGTAGTACTGAGTAGGGTTTCAGGACTTCTTGTAATTTTTAGACTATTGTTACACAAAAAATTAATTTCGGACTATCATTTTCACAGTTAAAACATCAAGTCCCACATTTTTGCTTTTGTTTTTGCCAAGTGTAGCTTCTCCCTTTCTATGACTAAGAACTGGTCCACCTGGGAGGTTTACTTTGGGAAAGGCAGAGGAGGCTGCACATTTTAAAGCTCATTTTTGCTCTTCATAGATGGGTTTAGAAGGAAGGATTCATGCTGCCTTCCTGACTTTTACCACTGAGATGTAATGTAAGTACAGAAGCACATAGAACAATTTCTAATGCATGCTATTTATTAATATCCTATTCACTAAAGGCAGTTGCACTAAAGAAAGTTGTGCCATTGAGAGGAAGATTCCACCCCACTCCAACTTCAGAGAAGAAGTGGATATTTCCAAACAGCAACTCTATCTTTAAACCCTGGTTACTTCAACCCAGTGTCTTTTTAGCCTGTGCCTCAGAATAGAAATATGGAGAGTAAAGCTGATTCAGACTACTGGGGTACATAGCCCGGAAGAGAATTGTCAAGATGATCTTATTTGTAGATTTAGAAAATGCATACTTAATTTTGTGTGTTACCAGTTCTGTAGTTGTTTTTGTTACATAGTAAGAGCTAGCTGATGATAGTGAGATCCAACGCAATCCAAGCTCATGGGACCCAGAACTAAACACAAGAAATATCCATCTTTGCCCTGCTTTGTAGAGTTGCAGTTTTCTTTTGACACAAAATCCTCTATACTGTGCTCATAAACTGTATCAGCCAGTCTGAAACACAGTGGGAATTATCCTACTGGGTCCTCTGTCCCTTGTGTTTCTGGTCACACTGTATGCATTCTTGTAAGGGCATCTTTCTTCACTGAGTAGAGAATCACCAAACAGTGCCTATGTAGGAGTGGAATGTGTTCCTCCTGATTCTTGGGTATCAAATAAAAAGATAAAGTACACACCCCTTGTACATGTATAAATACATATGGACCACATGTAACAATCAAATCACTAGTGTGTATCACCTTTCCATCTCAATGAGTATATTTGGAATGTACAATTATTTGCTTTGCGTGGTCTTGAAACCTCAGCATTAAAACAGAAAGACACATTATTTCTCATATTGATTCTGCAGTGACAAAGCAGTTGTTCTTTTTTGTACCTATACCCCTGAAAAGATGCCCATTTTCTTTTATCTTGTACAAAAATCCACATGTGTATATATTCATATAACAGGCTTGTACTTTACTTTTACTTTGTGGCCACTTTTTCAATATACTCTATGCATTATTTGACATAAAATTTTTATACCATTTGAACTATCACGTTATAACTGTTGGAAAATTTTAGATCATGTTCTTTTTTTCATTATTTTCATGATAGTATTGGTTGTAGTTGCCATGTTGTAATGTTATAACTTCAAAAGTTTTAAATTATTTATTTGTGTGTGTGTGTGTGTGTGTGTGTGTGTGTGTGTGTATACACAGGTTCCCTCATGATATAGTGTACATATAAAGGTCAAATGACAACTTGTAAGAGTCCTTCCTCTCTTGCCATCTTCTGGAGTCAGGTTTGCAATGATGTGTGTCTAGCCACTGAAAAATCCTACATACCTTAACGTTCCGGAATTCCTTAATGTCATCTATTCAACACAGTAAGACCATCTTCTTTCTCTTCAACACTGCTGTTTATCACAATTTTGATATTTGCAATCATCCTGCTTCTGTGATTCTATGTATAATGTAGAATTTATGACTTAATTTTTATATTTAATATCAATGATAATAGAGTTTGATATTAGTCTTATTTTTATCAAGTCAAGCCAATTGAGAGTAATTTGGAAACATTAAAAGAGTTCTTAGGATGCACAGTACTTTATTTGAACGAATCACTTTACTGGATATAGTCATTAATCAATTGTGCAGTGGACACTCAGCATTGTTTTATGTACCGAGAAAACTAATGAAGAATTATGTGGTTCTGTCTGAGATATTTAATAGTCTACGTCTTAGTGGGTAACATGAATTCATGCAAATAAATAAATAAATAAATAAATAAATAAATAAATAAATAAATAGAAGATATATGATAGCCATCATTCACACAAGGATGTAACTGAAGTGACATTTCCTATAACAGAGCCTCTAGCCTCATATTAGGGAATTTAATATGCCTACATCAGGCATGAGGCTTTTCATTTTTAAGCAGGAGCTATTACTGACATTCTAATAGACTTTTGAGAAATTTTGTGACACTACTTCAGAAGGGGATCCAAGCAAATCAAGTTACTATTTCTTTTTCTTTTTCTTTTATTTACACCAGTATTTAAAGCAAACAAGGCTCTAGAAATCCGTAAATTTCTATCCAATGATGCTAACGTACAATTTCCTCAAGCTTATGTGTATTATGATACCCTTGAAAATATCTTTACATATTAAAACTGGTCTCATGTTTACTATATGCAATATTCATGGTGCCATAATTTATATGCACTTCATTTACAAAGTATATATATTGAAGCAAGAGCAAAGGATGATTTTATTTTCAGATTCAATTTTCATGGTAACTGATAAATATAAATAAAATTTACCTTAATATTCTGAAGTTCATCACCTAAAAAAAATTATCCATTTAAAAGGATATCAGTACATACATATTCATCTGAGTTTAATCAGTTTACAAGCTGACTAAATTGAAGCACTATTGAACATAGTATCTTGCTAAATGCAAGCCGACAAATTGACCTTAACTGAAATTGCTTATGATACTTAATTGTGTTGTGCCAAATAATCTCCTAAAACTTTGATCATTAATAGAAAATCTATGTTTTAAGACATTCTTTTTAAAAATTATTTTATTAGATATTTTCGTCATTTACATTTCAAATGCTATCCCGAATGTCCCCATACCCTCCCCCCACC
>NC_034598.1:20420152-20474046 GCF_900095145.1 Mus pahari
TGAAGTGCCTCTCCTTGTCTTTTTTGGTAACTTTGGGTTTGAAGTCAATTTTATTTGATATTAGAATGGCTACTCCAGCTTGTTTCTTCAGATCATTTGCTTGGANAATTGTTTTCCAGTCTTTCACTCTAAACTAGTATCTGTCTTTCTCCTTGAGGTGGGTTTCCTATAAGCAGCAAAATGTTGGGTCCTGTTTATGTAGCCAGTCTATTAGTCTATGTCTTTTTATTGGGGAATTCAATTCATTGTTCTTAAGAGAAATTAAAGAAAAGTAATTGCTTCCTGCTATTTTTGTTGTTAAAGTTGGGATTCTGTTCTTGCGGCTGTCTTCTTTTAGGTTGGTTGAAGAATTACTTTCTTGCTTTTTCTAGGATGCAATTTCAGTCTCTGTGTTGATGTTTTCCCTTTATTATCCTTTGAAGAGCTGGATTTGTGGATAGATATTGTGTGAATTTGGTTTTATCATGGAATACTTTGGTTTTTCCATCTATGGTAATTGAGAGTTTTGTTGGGTATAGTAGCTTGGGCTGGCATTTGTGTTCTCTTAGGGTCTATATAACATCTTTCTTGCTTTCATAGTCTCTGGTGAGAAGTCTGGTATAATTCTAACAGGTCTGCCTTTATATATTACTTGATCCTTTTCCCTTGCTGCTTTTAATATTCTATCTTTATTTAGTGCATTTGTTGTTCTGATTATTATGTGTTGGGAGGAATTTCTTTTCTGGTCCAGTCTATTTGGAGTTCTCTAGGCTTCTTATATGCTCATGGACATCTCTTTCTTTAGGTTTGGTGAGTTTTCTTATATAATTTTGTTGAAGATATTTGCTGGTCCTTTAAGTTGAAAATCTTCATTCTCACCTACTCATATTATCCATAGGTTAGGTCTTCTCATTGTGTCCTGGATTTCCTGGATGTTTTGAGTTAGGATCTTTTTGCATTTTGCATTTTCTTTGATTGTTGTGCCCATGTTCTCCATGGAATCTTCTGCACCTGAGATTCTCTCTTCCATCTCTTGCATTCTGTTGGTGATGCTCACATCTATGGTTCCTGATTTCTTTCCTAGGGTTTCTATCTCCAGAACTGTCTCACTTTGGGTTTTCTTTATTGCTTCTACTTTCCTTTTTAGGTCTTGGATGGTTTTGTTCAATTCCATCACCTGTTTGGTTGTGGTCTCCTGTGTTTCTTTAAGAACTTCTACCTCTTTAGCAGCATTCTCCTGTATTTCTTTAAGGACTTGTACCTCTTTAGCAGAGTTCTCCTGTATTTCTTTAAGTGAGTTATTAATGCCCTTCTTAAAATCCTCTACCAGCATCATGAGGTATGCTTTTAAATCCAAGTCTTGCTTTTTGGGTTTATTGGGGTATCCAGGACTTGCTGAGGTGGGAGTTCTGGGTTCTGATGATTGTGAGTGGTCTTGGTTTCTGTTAGTAAGATTCCTATGTTTGCCTTTCGCCATCTGGTAATCTCTGGAGTTAGTTGTTATAGTTGTCTCTGGTGAAGCATTTTCCTCCTGTAATTCTGTTAACCTCTGTCAGCAATCATGGGAGTCTAGCTCTCTCCTGAGTCTCAGTGGTCAGAGTACTCTCCGCAGGCAAGCTGTCCTCTTGCAGCGAAGGTTCACAGAGGCCTGGCATTCAGATCTGCCTCCTGGCTGAAGATGTAGGCCCAAAATGGGGCCTGTCCCAGAAGATGTGTTGCNTCTGCAGTTTGCACACTCACTTGCACAGGCTAGAGTCCAAGGGACCCTGGACACAATATGTCTCTCTCACCTGCTCTGGCAGACAGAGTCCTCCTGGGTGGCTACCTTTCCTCTGGCGGGGAAGGTGCCCAGATGTCTGGAGCCCAAAACAGGGTTTGTCCCAGAGACTAGATTGATTCTGTCTGTCCCAAAGCTGTGTAGCTTCTGTTGTCGACACTCTCATCAGTGCAGACTGGAGCCTGGGTGAACTGGAGTAAAGATGGCTTCCTTAACAGCTCAGGCAGTGAGAGTGCTCTCCTTTGGTGGGGATGGTGCCTGAATGTCTGGAGCCAGAAATGGGATCTGTCCCAGAAGCTGTGCCCCTTCTGCGGTCAGCACTCTCCCCAGCAATGACTGGAGCCTGTGCACACCAGAGCAAAGATGGCTCCCTTACCAGCTCAGGCAGTGAGAGCGCTCCCGGGTAGACCCCTCTCCTGTTAGCACTTTCAAAAATGTTATACAGTTACAGAATTGTGTTTCTTTAGACTGTCATAATGTAGAGGCCACTTTCTGAGACTGATACAAAAGCATGTGTTGATGAAGTCACTTCCATGTGAATAAAATCTTCAGTAGTTTTTAGGGTGGAGAGCATTATATAGAGTTATTATCATAGAGACTTTTGATCAAGAAGGCTTTGTGTCTATTTCTTTTGTGGTTATTATGGTAGTTAGCAGAGATTTTTAACCCTTTTAATCATAATTGGTATGTTATTATTTTTAACCATTTTAAATAAGTTGCACACATAACATTTATCAGTTCTTTATATTTAATCACAGATATCCTCCATAGTTTTGCTTTTTTTTTTAAACAACTTCACAATCAGTTAGAAAAGAGCTATTCATCATGGCTACATAGAGTCCAAGAAAAGAAAATCAGTTTGGTCCTTTTTTATACAGTTCTCTTGATAATGAGGGAATACTTGGGAATACTGTTCATGACACTTCATTATTCTCCCATGTTTCATAGATTTCTAGTTATGAAATATACAATGTCCTAAAATATTTATTTAAACTGGTGCTGAGAACACTGGCTTTTATAGGAACTTTGTTACTTTGTATTAATTTTATCTCCATACATCTACACAGTGTATTGACATTTTTTTAAAACAAGAAGCAGACATGGTAGAAATAAGTTGATTCTAACACACAGTTACCTCTTTTGGTATTATGATTGCCTGCTAGATCAATAATTTACTAACTTGGGAGTTTAAGAAATGAGTCAGACTCTTGGACTCTATGTGGCCATGACAAATAGCTCTTTTCCAAATGATTGTGAAGTTCTTTTCAAAACAAAAGAAAACTATGGAGGATATCCATAATTAAATGTAAAGAGCTGATAAATTTTATTTGTGCAACTTATTTAAAATGCTTTAAAAAACAACATACCAATTATGATTAAAAATGAGTAGCTGTTCCACAATCCTGTGTCCCCTAGTAATGGAAATTGTGCTCTATGCAATGTGTAACAACGTATAATAAGGTAATTTTGTTACACAAATCTCATGGAATATACTTCCAAAGTCCTAGATTCTCTGGCTCTCTGCACATCTTTTTCATGTAATTAGCATACTGTTCCCAGGTATGACCTGTGTGTACATGTTACTATTATGAGATTTATGTAATTTTAATATAATGTTAAGGATGTGCAAATTGTACAAATATATAAACCTAGGAGACAGAGTAAAGGTAGGTTATAAAGGACACACACAAACATATATATATGTGTGTGTGTGTGTTATGGAGTTGCAAATAATGGCTCTTTCTCCTAAGATTTCATTAATGGCTTACAGTTCCCCAATGAAAGATGGGGTCTCAGGAATCCCTGATCCAACCATAACTGTCTGTTGACAGGCCCAATTCTGTGCAGTGGATGGCAGACAACCTCAGGTCTTGTGTGTTTATGAGTGCACTGGCCATGCTTCTATGAGAGTGTTCCTTATCATCTAGCCCTCAATTTCTTTATGACCCATGTTTCACAAGCCCCCTGTGCCTTAGAAAGTATAGATTGTTATATACATAGATTGGTAACTAATCCCCTCTATGACAGCACAGTAAAGAATAATTAATCCCACCAATTATCTTATTGGTATTTCTATACTTTTTTTTCTCTTTTAAGATCTTAGCATTGAATACGATGCTTATAAATTCTTATTCTCCTTTCCCCATATACCTCTATGTACACTGTATTGTGAGGTGAACATCACAATTTTTTTAGGTGAAGCCTATTTAAATTTGTTAAATGATAGGGCAACATGCTCCCTGACCAAACACTTCTTTCAGAAAAATACATCTTTAGAGACCAAAATATATCCTCAACCCTATGAGATCAGATCTTAACTCATAAAGGTTTTTTTCTTTCTTTCTTTCTTTCTTTCTTTCTTTCTTTCTTTCTTTCTTTCTTTCTTTCTTTCTTTCTTTTAAAGTCGAATGATCTGAGATTGAAACCAGGTTTCCTTTATCATTGTTAATTTAGAAAGAATGATTGCTGTTGCACTTCTAGAAATATTTCCTTTGCCACTGTAGAGGTAATTGAATGTCAATTTTTAAATATCATTGTGCATATTTTTAGCCAAACCTAGCTCTGTATGACACTTCACTGAAGGCAAAAAGAGGCGTCTCTGCCCTTTGCATGCCAAGTGTGCCATCATAACCAGAATCGTTTAAGATGAAAATCACCTGGTTGTCAGAAAGAATTAAAACAGCCGCTTGTTATGCAGTGGTTTCACACCGTTTATTTGATCATAAAGTTTGTGAGCAGAGAGAACAAGATTTCAAGCCCTATCCGGGCCTGTTATCACCAAAGAACCCAAATATCAAGCTCAATCAGAAAGATACTACTTAATATCTGAAGCAATGTTTATACCAGTGATAGTTCCAGATTAAGATTCAGTAACTTTCTTAAAATAATTGGTTAATCCCAGCACTTGGGAGGTAGAGGCAGGCTGATTTCTGAGTTAGAGGCCAGCCTGGTCTACAGAGTGTGTTCCAGGACAGCCAGGGCTCTATACAAAGAAACCCTGTCTCAGAAAAAAAAAAAAAAAAAAAAAAGAATAAATAATTAAAATAATTGGAGGTAATTCTTCCTTACTGTGATTGGAATTTTTCTCCCTAGCATTTACAGAGTATGTATTTGTTACCAACCCTAAATCAATCTGTAAGTGAAAAATACATTTTTAGTGCTAGGTGAATTTGCCAATTTAGATTCTGGCATTAAAAAGTATAATGTTTAATATATGTAATCAAAACTATAGCACATATTAGTGTTTCTAAAGAACAAATTTTCTTGTTGAATATTTTTGCTTTGGCTTCATATTGTCTAGGTCTGTCAACATAATTCACAGGAGTCTCATTGTTACATAAAGATGACAGAATGAAAAAAAAAAAAAAAGAAAGGTCACTGTGACCTCACTTCAGGCAAAATAAATATTGATCTAAGAAAATATCTCATTATCAATGTCAATATCCAGGACAAGAAATGTTATCTTTTATTTAAATGTGGTCCTTTCAATCTCTGATCTTTTTACCAATTCCTGTTTCTGTAGCCAAAGTAATTGGTATGTGTTCTCTATTTTATCCATTCATATCTTTGATAATATTTATATATGTTTGTATGGATTTATATTTTATGCATGTGACAATATTTACTACATGTATGTATGAGCATAGATAGATGCCTGGTGTATTTGCAGTGAGGAGACCCCTAACCCTTTGAAACTGGAGATATAGATGGCCTTGAGCTACCATGTGGGTGCTGTAACTAAGTTTTAGAGCTCTGCAAGATCAAAAACTTCTCTTAACTTCTGAGCCATCAATCTAGTCCCTCCTTTTGATTCTGATTTCCTTAGTTTAAGACCAAGGCCAGAGATAAATGAGAGCTTCAGGTTCCTTTTGTTGTAGAAGGGTGGAGTAGTAATATACCTCTGGGAAGAAAGAAAAATATATGTCCCATTACAGTAAATGACTAAAAGCAGCAGGGTTGAAAACCTTTACAGGTCACACATAAATACATGCATATGTATGTACATTGGCATTTATGTACTATATATGTAGAAATAACTAACACAATACAGGGAACAGAGCTCCTGCTTCCACTCATACATAGACCAGATCACCTTCTTTCTTGTCCATTATCTGTGTGCTGAGCCGGTCTCTGAACTTTGTTAGTGTATATTTTCTTTTCAGTTTTTGATACAGGGACTTGCTACACAGCCTTGGCTTTCCTGAGAGTTGCTATGAGCCAGACTGGCCTTGAACTCATAGAGATCTGTTTACTTCTGCCTCCTGAATGCTTTTTTATTTAATGTGTGCACCATTGCAACTGGCAACATTTTCTTTTCTTGTCTTTAAGACATAAGATATTGCAATGATTAATCTTGGTGGACAACTCATTTACATCTTGGGTCATATAAGAAGAACATATCTGAAGATGTTTCCTTCAAAGGTTGACTGAATTGGGTCCCCAGAGTAGGGAGCACTTTCCTGTGGAAGCCCAGGTATAAAAATACCTCAGGGCTGACTTTACTGAGGACAGTCCTCTAATGAGGACACCTATCCTATTGCTACCACTGCTGACATCAGAATCCAATTTCCACAGCCTTCCAAAATGAACCGAAGACCAGTGTATAGACAGACACTTTTTGACTGCCTCAACCCTATCACATAAGCAAGCTAATATACTCCCTTTGCAATACATATTTGTTCTGTCAGTTCTGATTTTCCAGGGAACACTGGCTATTATAGATATACATGCAATAAGATAAATGTAGAGATTAGTGTTTCTGTATAAACAAAATAATGCAGATTAGACATGCAACAAGAAGAAATGTTTATCATTTTTAAAATTATATATATATATATATATATATATATATATATATATATATATATTATTCTGATCAATTTTCCCTTCTCTCGTCCCATACCAGATCGTTCCTACCTCCCTACTTCCCACTCTTCCAACTCCTTCCACTCGTCTTTTCCTGAAGCATACTTTAATTTTCCCCATTAAATAAGTAAGCAAGCAAGTTCTTTATTTGAATGCATGCCCAGATATTAAAAAAAACAAAAACAATTGTAATTTTAAAAGGGAGCAGATTGTATCCTGTCAGCTTTGTGTTGAGCTCTGATTGTTATATACAAACAGTATCCTTCCTCAGAAGAGCAGTTCAAGTTCAGAGTCTGTCTAGCATATGCTCTTTGGTATTACTGTGAGTTGAATGTTCACCCAGTGTCCAGCCTAAATTCCTCATGCTTCAGTATCCTATTCAGTATCCTATTCCTCGTGCTTCACATTTCTGTCGAGTTAAATATGTACTTAAGTCTAGGTTTCACCAAACTAAAATTAATTTAGCTTCTGCATTTGCTTTCTCCTTCAGGAATTGTCCTGTGGTGTCTAAGCAAAGCATTATTTTCTGGCCCTGCAACATTTACATTCATTAGCATCCCATTACAAATAAACAGTTGTAGCTTACCAAGTGAAGTCAGTGAAAAATAATGTAAGCTGTGATGATGGAGCAGGCCAAGGTCTTGATCCTCACCTCCACTAGCATCTTGCCTTATAGACTACAAAATTTCATGTGGAATGATTAAATAGTTATAGGTTGTGACTTTTGGCATCTTTGGAATTTCTTTAAATTTGATTTTGTATTAGTAACACTTGTATGTAATTCTTTGCTGATGAGTGAAAGTCCCTTTTCTTGATTGATGGGTGAGTTAGGGAACGGTATGATGGGTGACATCCTTGACTTTCAATTAGATTTGACCTCTTGAAATAAAAATAAAGAATGTATTTCTTCCCATTCCTTAGAGTCCAGGTTGATGGTCTGGGAGATCATAGCTCTTGGCCTATTTCTTGGGTACTCTTAAGATTCTTTCATGAGAAAACTTAGATTCTTCTGGGACCTCTTCATTGTTGCCATTTGAACAAGTTCTCTGCAGAAATTTGAGGGTCAGGAAAGAATGATGACAGAGGGTAACTAGAGGTCATCATGATTACTGTAGTGCACCCTCAGCTGTGGAAGGACCAGAAGGAATCATTTCTTCTTTCTTTGGTGTTGGTCAGTAACTAACCATGCATGCAAATTGGTTTGAAAGTATAGCATTCTCGCCAAATAATTTTTAAAATTAGAATCCCTGTCTGTTCAATTCTTTATCTTTCCTCAGCCTCCTTTTTCCTTCTGTTTAATTTTACCTCAGCCCTTTATTAAGAAAACAATCACCACTGGAGAAAGAAGGCATAGTTCTTTCATATCCTTTAGTGTTTGAAAAAAAAAAAACAGAGCTATTTCTTTTCTAAATATAAGGCTCTGAAATGACTTTTCCAGAATTGGTGTGAATGGAAACTCCTTTGTTTTAATTACACAAACCATAAGGAGGAAGTTCCAACATGTCTCCCAGGTAACTCTTCACATTCTAAATGGCATATATGTATCCTGTGCGGATGTGCACATATTTCAATGACAAGGCGATAATGTTCTGTTTTCAACTGGCATGATTCCTTTCTCATGTATAGATCTCTTCCAATCTGTGATAATAACAAACGTATTTCTCACTTCTGTTGTTATCATTCAAGGCAATCCTAATATATGCCACTGTCACTTGAAAGCCTGCAGCCTTCTTGATCCCAATTAAGAAAATTAAACATGCTTCACCAGGTTGAAGCTAACTCGCAAAATCTATAAAGGGAGTCATTTACAGAGACATTTCTGTACAGTCCCATGGCATTTTAGGTTGGGAAGTCATGCTGAGCAAGCAAAGAGGCTCTCCAATCACTAAGACTTCCATGCATTACATGGGCAAGAAAGTGGACAAAGTGAGTTCTAGTAGCAGACAAGGTGAGGGCAGGTCTGAATTCTCTTCATAATTTCATCATGATAAGACCCATCATCACACACCGGTCAGCCTCCAAACTCACTCTCCTTTATATGTTATCTGACCCATAACCTACTTCATAGAGCTTACGTCAATCATATTGATCTTTGGCAAGTTCATAGGGAAAAGGAACCTGCCTCTCTGTCTGACCCTTCCTTAATGCTTGGCACAAAGTTTATCCTAACAGAGCTTCACTTGTCTCACTTCATGAAAACACTGAATTTAATCAAAATCTCCTTGAAGCTTTAATTGCATATGTTTTTATATTATATTTTATTATAATAGCAGTCATGTTTCATCATAACATTTTTGCATACACATATTATATGTTTTGGTTATACTTGCCCACTTAATCCTCACTTGTCTCCATTCTATTCTTGCTGATCTTCTCTCTCTCTCTCTCTCTCTCTCTCTCTCTCTCTTTCTCTTTTCACTTTTTGAGACAGGGTTTCTCTGTATAGCCCTGGCTGTCCTGGAGCTCACTTTGTAGACCAGGCTGGCCTTGAACTCAGAAATTTGCCTGTCTCTGCCTCCCAAGTGCTGGGATTAAAGGAGTGTGCCAACGCGCCTGGCTTGATCTTCTTTCTCTTTACAACTAAAACCCACCCCCTCTTTTCATGACTTATGTTGTGAGGAGGAGTCAAACCAAACTCTTGAGAGGACAGCACTTGACTCTGTCTGTCTGTCTGTCTGTCTGTCTGTCTGTCTGTCTGTCTGTCTGTCTCTCTCTCTCTCTCTCTCTCTACCAGCAATCTGGGAAGTCACAACTTCTATTTCTCATAGACTCCATCCTTTGTTCCATAGGACATCACAGTTGCATTCCACCTGTATCCTTCCACCGGATCCTTCAACATCCCAGGATTTTAGCAGAGACATTCTGTTGTTATTTGGACACCGAGTCTCACGATGTAGCCATGGATGGCCTAGGACTTGCTTTATAGGCCAGATGGGCCTTGAATTCACAGAGCTACCTGCCTCTGTTGCCTGAGTACTGGAATTAAAAGCCTGCATCAACGACAGCAAAAACATCTACAAATAATCTGACAATATGAGAACTTGAAACAACATACTGGTAGGGTTGAGAATACATTTTCAGAATTTAATTTGCAAATATTGACAATACTATCAATATTCATTCCATTTGTCTGAGAGTCATGAGGTCCATATATAGTGCTTTGCACTCATTAACCTGTTTACACTGAAGAACAATGCCATCACCTAGGAAAACCAAGTGATCCTATCAATAAATTTCAGAATCAAGATGACAGGCATTGAAGATAATATATGTAGAGCCTATGAGGAGTGGAAGTTGAGCCTACATCTTCTGGCTGACAACCTGGTGTATTTAATTGCTATTATGTCATTGGTCCTTCTTCATCTACATGTGTATTCCACTGAGCTTGGTATGGTGTTGACCTCCCAGGTCCATGAATATGTTGAAACCAATCAGCTATATTTCTACATGACTGGCCTTCTGCTCACCTGGCATTCAGTAACAAGCCTGCCTGCAAATGTGAACATCAGTGAGGAAAATCCAAAAATTCTAGATGTTCTGGAATCTAAGCATTTGTATGCAATTCTGTAGAGTACTATTTCTTTATATAGAGACTTCATACTATGATGAGAGAAAGGAAATAAAATTGCATGTATCTTGGCAATGATTTCGCTTTAGAAAAGACTAAGACTATATATGTAAAATGCTGTCTGTGATGCAGTAAACTATTGGGTCCAGGGTTATTCCTGAAATTAAAAAGAGATGCTCTTCTCTACTTTTATTCTACCATATGAAACTTGAATACAAGCCCATTCTTCCCTTTTAAAGGAATGAACAAGGATAATCTGCCTAATAAATTGCTATTACATGGCCTTATTTTCACAACTAGGTATTAGGGTCAAAATTTATATAAGGGAGAAAACAAAAGCTCTTATTAATAAACATTCCTCTACCCTTCAAAAGAGTATTTAGGATTTGCAAATTCAAATTCAAGCATGGCTGAATTCATTAGAGGGTCTGATCTTTACCACATAAGAGATGCTGAAGGATTTCTGAAGTAGAGCTATTATGTTTTGATATATAAATCTGATGTTTCTATTAGTTGTAATTTTCTTTAAATAGTCTCCCATTTAATTTCCTCTCTTCTGCATGAGCAGTAATTCAATGACATCTTCGGCAATTCACACAGGTACATTTAGGCATGCTGAGGAACCGAGCTGCTGTTGGCCCACAGTATAGGCTTCTATCCAGGGCCCAGAACTGCTGTAAGAATTTACTTTTCCATTAATAAGCCCTTGCACGCCATGAAAATCACACAGGGGGTTTGTAAAGAACATTTTCTTTATACTTTTTCCTTTATTTTTCAGCTTGAAAATGAGTCTAAATAAAGGATATCTACGGTAGACTGGGTAAATCTGCTGACTATGAGCTACCTCAGATGTTTTCTAAAATAAATCAACACAGTGGTAATTCTTTCTCCTCAAGTATCAAACACATCTTTGAATATTTTTCTTCCATCCATCAACATTTCACCCATTCATGTATTTGCAGGACTGCTACTTGCTTGCAGAGAGGTTGGGAGAAGAAAGTCCATTTCCTGGTATGTATTTGTACTGTCAACTCCCTTTGTTCTTTATATTCTATATACTGCTTAAAAAAAAAAAGCTGATGCAAAATGATGGAAAAGAATATTGAGAAGTTCTCTGAGCCAATGCTGGGTGTGGTATGTGGATTAAATAAAAATCAACAAACCTAGGTTATATTAGTTTCTACCATACACTCATTCATTCCTTCATTCATTCATTCATTCTGACACAGGATATGAGATTATTTGATGCTTTTCACTGGTTAAGAACTTTTCAAGGTTCTAAGACAGGGGAACTTCTCCCTGTGAAGCATTTTGTTTGAGTTGTTTGCTAACTGGTTGAATAACTTGGAAAAGATTGCTCTCTGTAGACTTCAGTTATCTTATAATCAGAAGGCTTACCAAATGGCCTGACTCACAGATTTCATAAGATTATACATTCTGGTATGGCCAACAAATCTGAAATTTAATTTCTGTAATAAATAATGACTAAGAATGTAAAGATTAAAAATACTTAACCTCTTCTGGCAGAAATAGAAATTCTTAAAGCCACTATGGCAAACTAAACTAAGTAGAAACATCCATCTAGCCATCCTATATCTGGGTATATAGTCAAACAAAATGAGATTCTTGAGTATTAATATTTATTGCAACACTATTCATAGCAGTCAAGATATAGAATAAGCTTAGGTGCTTAATAATTGAAATGATTAAAGAATACACACACACACACACACACACACACACACACACACACACACACACACACTCATGTGCAATTCTGTTCCCACAACATAGTTAAATCATGTCATTTGATAAAATTAGCCGTAATAGTTGAAGTAGAATAAGCCAGACTCAAAAACAAAAGCATTTTATATCTTATCATAAAGGTAGAAACAAAAAATGAAGTACACCTATAAGAAGAAGAGGCACTTTTGTAGAGTAGGTAGGGAAGCAGACTGGGAGTGAAAAGGGGCCCCAAGAGCAAACAACAAGTTGGTTCTCTGATCAAGGCATGATACATGCGTATATGTGTGCTATTTACAAAAACTTGCTCATTTGTCCAACTCAAATATATTAATTATAATGAACATAAATTCATGTTGAATTTTATTTTTAACTTCTACTTCTGTCACATACTCTAACACACGAACCCAAACTTCTTTTTTTTAATTATTTTATTAGATATTTTCCTCATTTACATTTCAAAGGCTATCCTGAATGTCCCCTATACTCTCCCCCCACCCTGCTCCCCTGCCCACTCACTCCCACTTCTTGGCCCTGGTGTTCCCCTGTATGGGGCATATAAAGTTTGCAAGACCAAGGGGCCTCTCTTCCCAACAATGGCTAACTAGGCCATCCTCTGCTATATATGCAGCTAGAGACATGAGCTCTGGGGGTACTGATTAGTTCATATTATTGTTCCACCTCTAGGGTTGGAACCCAAACTTCTAAAGGGAGTTTTAATTTTCTTTTATTAATGTTTTTAGGTTTTCTTAAGAGGTAGCTTCCACAAATTTAGTGGAAACTTTATGTTTAACATGGCATATTTTCTCAGTGGTTGGCCACAATTAAAGGCTTAGGGGAAACAGTAGCTTTTAAGTTTCTTTTAAGAAGGAAGATATGTCATTGTAATACATTTCCATTCCTTTGCCTGGAATTTTAGCCAGTCTCCACTTGGATCACAGGAGCAATGTTCCTGGTCACTTAACAGAGCAAGTAAGGAAGCCAGACTTTGGAACCAGGTCTTCTGAAGGCATGGGATATGCTGCTTAGACGCTGTATAACCAGGAAGGGAAAGACTGTCTATGGAAGAGAAACTTTGGGATTCAGTGGTCAATTTTCCTGGTTTACAGCACTATGTAGGTACTGGAGACAGAAGTTTCCATTCTGAGGAAGCCCTAGGTTGGAAGTCAGCTAGAGGCAAATGAAATGAGCAATTTCAAATGGAAATTATAGAGTAGGTTGAGGCTAGTCTGTAGATTAAGACTCGGAAAATATTTAAGGACCACTTTAAGGAAATGTATTTGACATCTTATTTTGAATTGAGGACAATCACTCTGAGCTAAAATAAGATATGAAAAGGGACAATCACTCAGAGCTAAAATAAGACACACAAATTTTGTCTTCAGTAAAAGTAAAATTTTAGGAATTATCAGAATTATAAAATCAAGAAGAAAAATGTTCCTATACTAACATTCCATTTTGTAATTATCAAGACATATTAAGAAAAAGTTTATTACATTTTGTAATTGCTTTTTTTTTCCTTAATCATGGTCTTGCTACGTAATCAAGTCTGACCTCAAACTCATGGCAATGCTGTTTCCAAATGGTAGTTTTATAGCAATGAGCCATCATGCCCCTCCTTACTAACATTTTGAATGAACATATTAATATTAGAGTATGGGAGGAAGATTATCCAAAGAACAAAGTAAATTCTAGAGCTATTAAAAGGAAACTGAACAAGAAATAGTAACTCAAGAAAGAGGTGAAATAAATTCCTAAGACATACTTGTTAATTTTGGTTTATTTGCATGACAATCAGCATCAGTAGAGCATATATAGATCAATCAATTATCACCATAAAATGATAACATGGAAAAGTGACCTGAAGCTATTAGTTGTGTAACAATTCTGGCATCTTAAAATTTTAGGCCCAGAAAATTATTCTAAATAGCTATCCTTACTAGGCAATACTGTTTTCTTGGTGACTAAATCTGTCTTTGTCATCCTGGACCAAAAGCAACATTTTCTATGGTGGATCCCTTCTTCTCCCCTGAAATCCAGCATTTTTACTGATGCCAGAGCACCTCACTTTCTCTACTGTTCTCAAATAAGCACCTCTTTCATCAACCAGTTTCTTTTCTTTTTAACTTATTTTATTAGATATTTTATTTATTTACATTTCAAAGGCTATCCCTAATGTCCCCTATACCATCCCCCACCCTGCTTCCCTGCCCACCCACTCCCACTTCTTGACCCTAGCATTCCCCTGTACTGGGGCATATAGAGTTTGCAAGACCAAGGGGCCTCTCTTCCCAACGATGGCTGACTAGGCCATCTTCTGCTACATATGCAGCTAGAGACACGAGCTCTGGGGGTATTAATTTGTTCATATTGTTGTTTCACCTATAGGGTTGCAGACCCCTTCAGTTCCTTGGGTAATTTCTCTAGCTCCTCCATTGGGATCTCTGGAGCATTGGCTCAGTGGTTAAGAGCACTGACTGCTCTTCCAGAGGTCCTGAGTTCAATTCTCAGCAACCATGTGGTGGCTCACAACCATCTGTAATGGGAACCGACATCCTCTTCTGGTGTATCTGAAGACAGTGACAGTGTACCTACATATATAAAATAAATAGTCTTTTTTTTTTAAAGAGCAATGTACAGTCTACAGTCTGAGAAGATGGAGAGAGACTTAAGACTCACCAAAACCCACTGCACCTCAGAGATGCATAAACTATGATTTGAAAATAAAAATGAGAACAACTTAAGCAATTAAGTAATTATTACCATAATGGTTATACAAACTTACAGTTTTTACTTCTTCCTTTATATCTATGTATCTATATGTTCCTTTATATCTATGTGGGAAATATTAAAAATGAACCTGCCAACTTGCCACATTCCTGCTTCTTTCAATCTGCCAACTGCTCTCCTGCAGCTCGCAACTCTCTCGTGCTAGCCGCTGCAGCTTCTGGCTAGCTTGTCCCTGGAGCCACTAGTTCCCTCTCCTTCATCAGTGGTCCCGGCCCCACATTCCAGTAAACAAGTAAAGCAAAACTCTTTAACCTTATAATGAACCAATCAGATTTGTGTATCAATAAATTCTCAGTTTACAAGATTCCAATACGATAATTTCAGAGCCAATTGATAATGATAAAAGCTTTATCCCAATTATTTTAACCTTATGATATCATAACTACCTGTGGCTGATTAAAGCCATGATGGTTCACATCTACCACCATCTTGGCCTCTTCCTCTCTACCTTGAGACACGCTGGGTCCCTGAAACTCTTAGCTCCGCCCCTCTTTTCCCTGTCCAACCACTGGCCTCCTGCTGCCCTAATATAATTAGACATGGAAAATCCTGCAACAGTACACAAATTTCTAGAACTCTCTATTTGAAATTTATTAGATGTATATTTTTAGATTGCGTATGAGACCTTTCCATGCCTGTATATATGTACACCATATATGTGTCTGGTACCCACAGAAGTCAGAGAAAAACACCAGATTCTCTGGAACTAGAGCTATAGATGATTGTGAGCTGTTATGTGAATGCTATAAACTGAACACAGGTCCTCTAAAAGAACAATTACTCTTAATTGCAGAGCCACCTCTATTGCTTTATACATTCTATTTAGATGGTTTTGCCAAGGTCATTATTGTTAAGAGTCACTTCTATACTGACAACAATATTTCTTTTAAATCCTGAAATTTCTTTTGTATTCAACTCCTTAGCTATTGTGTGTGTGTGTGTGTGTGTGTGTGTGCCAACATCTCTCTGTCTTTGTCTGTCTCTGTAGTGCCATCTCTCTGTGTCTCTGTTTATCTCTGTCTTTCTCCTGTCTCTCTGTCTCTCTCTTTCTCTCTGTCCATCTCCCCCCCCCCGTGGTGTGTGTGTGTGTGTGTGTGTGTGTGTGTGTGTGTGTGTGTTTGAGATAGGGTGTCAATATGTCTCCCTTGCTTACCTGCAGACCAGATTAACCTTGAAATTGTGGTGACCTCTGTCTCCATCTCCAAAGTATTGTGATTGCAAGACTGTGCCACTATGTTTCTCACTTTTAGTCAACATTTCTACAGCCAGGTTTTGTTTGCTTGTTTGTTTGTTTGTTTTTGTGTTTTTTAAAAAAACAAAACAAAACAAAAAACCCTTCTTTTCAGCCACAAAATCTTCAACTCACAGTTGGGCCTGCCTACAGGATGTACTGGGATTGGAGCCTAGCATAATCATCAGAAGGACCAGAGAGACATCACCAAGCAACTGATGGGAGCAGATACAGAATCCCACAGCCAAATATTAGGTGGACCTTGGGGATCCTGTGGAGGGAGGAAGGATGGGAAGATCCAGAAGGAACTGACCCGGAAACATGGGTGATCGCAGAGCTCAGCCGCCAACAGAACCAACTAATAAGTACTCATGGGGGCTTTCAGAGATCAAGGAGCCTGAATATATCTGACCTAGACATACTGCATGTATGTTATAACTGTATAGCTTGGTGTTCTTGTGGGATTACTACAGTAGGAAACAGCTATCACCAGCTTTTTTGCCCGCTTTGGGGACATTTTTTCCCTCTTCCTTGCTTGCCTCTTCCAGCAGCCTGAGAGGCCTGCTTCTTTATTTTTTTTTCTATCTAATTGAATGTACAACCTCCTCTGAAGGAGGAACTTTCTACCTGGCATCATCAACCAGACAGTCCAAATCTCTGATGTCTTGAAGTTTTCCAAACTAGATTGAATAAAAAGTTTTGGAACATTCAGTGTTAGAGACTTCCAAGAAATGTTCCACTTAATCTCAAACTGCGGTTATTTATTTATCCTTACATATCTGTTATTAACTTTCACATTTAAAAATATCAGAATCCCTCTGCAAGAAATATTATAATCCCTAGATGGCTTATAAATTCTTATGCACACTGTAAGTTCAATGATCCACTTGCTTCTGCCTCTCAAGTTGTAGTTTTAAAAATGTGTAACACATGCCTGTCTATTCACTCTATTTAAATATATATTAGGGTTTCTTTTTTTTTTTTTAGTATTTTGTAAATTTTCACATTTTTGTCCTCCTCCATATACTCTTCCCTTCCTCATCCATTTCTAAATAACTGATTGAAAACATTTATCTTCCTGGTAATATTCTTAGGATTCTTTTTCCCTCTCCCCCCATCAAGACTTAATTGAATGGTATTGTTTCTTGCTATTTAAAGATTTCCAGTTTACTCAGATGGTTACTTGCCTCCACTTTAATCTACTGTGGGACTCAACCCGTGTGACTTTTTCATCAGCAAGTGTTTCAGCAAAACTCCTGAATTTAAAAATAGCTCTGAGGCTGCCAAATGTATACATCCACTGAGTTAGCTCTCTGGGATTTACATTCACCACTTTTAAATTTGTTGGTAAATTTTACGTCTAGGAACTTGTAGAGGCATAAGTGATATTTCAGACGAAACAATGATACCAAAATGACTCATAAATCAAATACAGTAGTTGGTGAGATGCCTAAATATGTAAAGGCACTTGCCATCAAGCCCCAGGACTTCATTTATATTCTCAAAATCCGCATGGTAGAAGATGCGTCATAAACACTTACAAGTTGTCCTTCACCATCCCTTCCTCATATACACTGTGGCACATATTCTCCCACAATAAATATATAAAATAATTTTTAATTTCAAAATTTCTCATAAAATTAACTTCATTTCTTATTAAAGATTTGCAGTGACAAATGACAAACATATCTCTTTGCCCCCCTTTCCTGCTTTAGTCCCATTTAACCAATATTCATATTACTATGCTGGATATCAGAAATGCTGTGGTATCTGTGGTATCCAGTTGACCCACTCATCAGTTTAAAACACTTACTACAGGGTAGTGGAAAGACCCAGAGCCTTTCTTAGGGTTTGTGTCCATGTGCTTTGGAACCCCTGCAAGGAGTCAGCATGACATCATGCAGTAGTGTAATAGATGGTGCATTGATTTTTTTAATTTAAAATATTCTTAAATTGTGTCAATTTATGTGTATAATGTGATTATTGGATACATGTGTAGAATCTATTGTGATAAAATCAATGTAGTTAGCTTTGTTTGTCATTAAGCATTAATTACTATCAACAAGAGACATTCGTACACATTAAGAGGCATATGGTTTAATATTTCAACATGTATATGTATTTTAACAGGAAATATTCAGAGAGTTTAGATACCCTTATAAAAAGAAAGAACAGAGGATGCACAGAAAACATGGTGGAAGTGGGTGCTTTGACCTTAAGGCTTAAGTTAGCAGGAAACCAATCCTCAGTCTAACCTAAAAAGCTCAGAAAAAGGAAAAGAAGAAACACATCAAGTGCCATTATGTCAACTCTGTGAAATCAACAAACTTGCCATTAGGCAGCGTTCTTTGCCCAACACCTAGCACAGTGTGCTATACATGTCTAGCTTGGGATAAATAGGTATTCCCTCAAAGAAAAGAACAAACAGGGAAAGATAAAGAAAAAATTAAAATGGTTGCTCTATTCTGTTGCTTTGTTAATGTGACAAAAAAAAAAAAAAAAATGACCATAGTGACACGAGGGAGTAAAGGTTGTCAGTTCATGATTCCACAGCACAATTCCAAGACTGAAATTAAAGGGAGGAACCAGAGTCAGGAACTTTAGCAAAGTCAGTGCTTACTGGCTTATTCTACATTGCTTGCTCAACCTACTTAATTATAAAACCCAGGATTACCTGCACAAGTGTAAGGTCCCTTACATCCATCATTAATCAAAAAAATGCCCTTATAGACATGCCCACAGGCAAACTTGATAAAGGTTATTTTTCAATGAGATTCCCCCCCTCCCTTTTTTCTTTTTTCATTTTAGTAATTCTTGTTTAGGCTAAGTTAAGATAAACTAACCAGCAAAATTATGAACACCAAAGGGAAAAATGCAGAGTTTTATAAACTTTAAATACCTAAAACCTTTAGTAATGATGATATAATGTCCAAATACTGAGATATACTTTCTGTTTTATACACACACACACACACACACACACACACATACACATACACACATACCAGATTCAAGAAATTAAAATTTGTCAGTAAATAATATAACTGTGTATCATTTTTGTATTAGGCTGTGAAGTTTTTAGCCACTAAAAAAGTATGAGTGGAGATAATACAAAGTTATGTAAAGAGTGCGTTTTGAGCAAATCTGTTTTAAGCTACAGAGGGAAAGTTTTAATGATATAAAACATAAGGAACTTAACTGGCTAAGGTGCACTTTTTTCATTACATATTAGATGATACTACAAAAAAATTGTTGTTGGTGTAGCTCTTAAATGAATAGTTATTGAAAATTTTATAGACTTCTACCAATAAATTTAAGGTTTTCATAACTACTAATTTTTCTTAGCCTTATTAAAGAATGATTGACAAATAAGTATTATATATATTTTCTTGGAGTACAGTGTACTTCTGCAGTGATTACCATAATCCCACTAATTAGCCTATTCATTACCTAATGCACTTGCCACTTTTATGTATATATAGAAGAGCTCTTAAGATTTACTGTTTAGGAACTACTAATTTAAAAAACCACACATGAAACTCAAGAAGAAGGAAGACCAAACTGTGGATACTTTGCTCCTTCTTAGAATGGAGAACAAAATACCCATGGAAGGAGTTACAGAGACAAAGTTCGGGGCTAAGACTGAAGGAACGACAATCCAGAGACTGCCCCACCTGGGGATCCATCCCATATACAACCACCAAACCCAGACAATATTTCATTTGCCAGAAAGATTTTGCTGACAGGACCATGATATAGTTCTCTCTTGTGAGGTTATGCCAGTGCCTGGCAAATACAGAAGTGGATGCTCATAGTCATCAATTGGATGGAATATAGGGACCCTAATGAAGGAGCTAGAGAAAGTACTCAATGAGCTATAGCAACCCTATAGGAGGAAGAACAATATGAACTAGCCAGTACCCCCCAGAACTGTGTCTCTAGTTGCATATGTAGCAGAGGATGGCCTACTCAGCCATCAATGGGAAGAGAGAGCCTTGGTCTTGTGAAGGTCATATGCCCCAGTACAGGAGAATGCCAGGGCCAGGAAGCAGGAGTGTGTGGGTTGGGGAGCAGGGCGGGGGGAGGGTATAGGGAGCTTTGGTGATAGCATTTGAAATGAAAATGAAGAAAATATCTAATTAAAAAAAGAAAATATGTTAGATTTTTAAAAATCTATAGACTAGAATGGCCTAACACTGTTGCTTGTACTGCACATATCTTCAAAGAAGAGAACAGTTGGACACAGGGTGATGCAAACCAAGGAATATTATAATGAGACCTGTGTGGCTTGGGTCTTGGAACCCTGAGAACAACAGGAAGGCAGTGATCAAGGGACAGACCCATGGGCAGGAACACTGAGATAAAATGAAAGTGTGTTCACTCTGATTAAGAGCATCTACTACTGCTGGCAGCCAGGAAACTCAAGATTTTTGTTAGGTATACAATGAGGGAGTGTCTGGTTCATTTAAATAGGAACTTTCTGAAAACTAGCAGCCTTGGATTGCAAATGTCAGAGACAGGAAGCTCGGTTGCTTGGTTCGTATTCACTGATGTCCTAGCCCTGTTATGGGCCTGCAAGAGTCACTCTCTGGGGAATGGGACTGGACTAAGGGATGGCCTCAGTTACAATATACAGAAGAAAGGACTCCGATTGCTAGTCACCCTACCAACTACTACCTAGAGAAGGAAGGGCAGTGGCACACACAAGAATGAAAAACTGTACTCTTCAGAAAGCAGGCAAAAGACCCATTAGGCCAAATGCACAGAAGGACTTATTTAGGGGAGAAAAAGCTTGTCCAAGCAGTTAAGGGAGATAAAGATACCATAGACCTCAGGTTTTGGGCCAGAGAGATAGCAGAACAGTGTAAGGTATACTAGCAAGGGAATGATGCTTATGTGGCCAAGAGTAAACAGGGCAAAAACCTAGGGGTAAATAGCATGGATTATATTGGTAGGTCAATTTTACAGAAGTTAAGACAGGAAAATATGGTTACAAATACTTTCTAGTGTTTATAGATACTTTCTCTGGATGGGTTGAGGCTATCTCCACCAAGCAGGAACCAGCTACCATGGTAGCTAAGAACATATTAGAGGAAATTTTCCAGAGGGTCAGACTGCTCAAGGTAATTGGATGGGACAATGGTCCTTCTTTTGGCCCTAAGGTAAGTCAGGGATTGGCAGAGATATTGGGGACTAATTGGAAACTCTATTGTGAGAGAATGAACAGAAGCCTAAGAAAGACCTTAACTGAATTGACTTTGGAGACTGATAGGAGTGGGTGGTGCTCTTTCCCCTGGACCTGTTCTTAGACAAGAATGTCCCCTACCCTTTTAACCTGACTCCTTTTGAGATACTGTATGGGACCCCACTCCCTTGGCCCTGGCTCTTGATCTCCCCAGAGCGACTTTTCAGACTGACAAGGATCTTATGGCTTGATTGCAAGCTTTCCAGATCAGCCACCAGGAATTGTGGCCTAAACTTAGTGCCCTGTATAACACAGGTATGCCAGAGGTTCCACACAAGCACCAAGTTGAAGATTGGGTATATGTTAAGAGGCCTCATGCTGAAAACTTGGAAGCAAAGTGGACAGGGCAGATTTTGGTTTTGTTTACTATCCTGACCTCTATGAAAGTGGATGTAGTAATTGCCTGAGTTCATGTCAGACCAGTACCTGCATCTGACAGCAACTGGATAGCAGGCAGACACCCAAGCAACCCCCTTATGCAAGACCAGAGGAACCATTAGATGACTATGGTGTATCTTCCAACACTGAGTCTCAGCAGGTCCAACAACCCTACCAGGGTGACATGGCAGGTGCTCTCAATCACTGGGGATGTGGCTGTGTCTACTACAGAGGAACACCCATATTTTATCTGGTGGCTATCCCTGTCTTTGATCCCTGTTATTTAGCAGTGGGCCTTGACTTCTGGGGTGTCCCCACTCTGGAGACACAGGGGGAGGTATTGCCCAAATGTGGGGGATGAGGAACTTGTACATCTAAATAATGTCCCAGAAAAAGATTTGGCAGGTGGAGCTTAGGGTCGGAACACCCAAAGTTGAGGAGTGTCCTGGGAAAAACCCCCACATATGTGTGAACCTGAGATGGGAGAAACAAGCAGTATGGCCATCAGTGATAGGGGGCAACCACTTTTTCTGTGCTACCTGGGAGTGTGAAACATGGGGAAGCACATAATGGAGACCATTCCCGGAGGTACTTTAAGATTCATTCAATGGCCAAGGTGAGAGAAGGGTTAGCCAAGTAGAAAAGAGAAATAGAACAAGCCCAAGGTTGGGTTGAATCCTGGTTTAACAATTCTCCTTGGTTCACTACTCTGATCCTACCCTAGTAGGTCTATTAATTATCTTCCTTTTAATTCTGAACTTTGGCCTCTATATTTTGAACTGCTTGGTCACTTTTGTTAGGGAGCTTGTTGGTACAGTACAACTAATGATCTTAAAAACAGAAATACAGAGAACTAGATGCAGACCAGGAGTATGAGCTATCAGAATAGTAGCAATAGCTTCAGAATTGAAGCATGCACCAAGGAGGAAATGAAGAGATCATCTCAGAACCTTTGGAAAATTCCACCAGGCACCCCTCTTTTCCTGGAAGAGAGAGGTCATGAAGCACATAGGCACCCCTCCCCTCTGGAATGGAGAGGATGATTACCTCATTGTCTAAGGATCAATCAGTTTAAAAGTCCCCTTGTTCTGCCAATCACATTGTGCCTAGTGGCTGTTGCTCTATTCTACTCCTGGAAACTGTATAAAACCTCCCTGAATGGGCTGCCCTGAGGTGCCACCTCTCCTTCAGGTGCAGAACGACCCCACCATGCTGGAACAATAAATTGTTCTCTCTTTTGCATCGATCCCTAGTTCTGTGTGGTTCACTCACAGGGTCCATGGTAGCTAATGCTGGTCAGAGTCTTACAGTAGCAGGAGGATCAGAAGTTTAAAGTCACCCCAGCTACACAGTGATTATGAGGCCAGCTAAGGCTACAAGACCCACTGTGGGATTTAACACTGGAGGGAGGGAGGAAAACAAGGAAGAAAAGGAAAAAGGGAGGGAGGAAAGGAGAGAAAAGAAATATCAAAGCTCTGTCAAAAGTAGCTGTAGATACCCCCATCACCACCCTCATACTCCCACACTCCCATTCCTCACCCCCACACCCTGACACCCTCTCCCTCCCCACCTCCCCTATTCACCTGCCCTATGTACTCGCCCCCACAAGGATTTTCTATATAGAAAAAGATCCTTTGTTCCATCTGTGTCTTTTTTTCTTCCTGGGATTATTTTGCTCCCCCTTCTAAGAATGACTTAAGCATCCACACTTTGGTCTTCCTTTTTCTTGAGCTTCATATGGTCTGTGAATTGTATCTTGGGTATTCTGAGCTTTGGGGCTAATATCCACTTATCAGTGAGTGCATACCATGTGTGTTCTTTTATGACTAGGTTACCTCATTCAAGATGATATGTTCTAGTTCTGTCCACTTGCCTGTGAATTTTATGAAGTCATTGTTTTTAGTAGCTGAGTAGTATTCCATTGTGTGAATATACCACATTTTGTATCCATTCCTCTGTTGAGAGGCATCAGAGTTTTTTCCCACCTCCTGGCTGTTATAAGTAAGGATGCTATGAACATAGTGGAAGATGTGTCTTTGTTAAATGTTAGAGCATCTTTTCACCCAGGAGTGATATAGCTGGGTCCCTCAGTGGTATAGCTATGTCCAATTTTCTGAGGAACTGTGAGATTGATTTCCAGAGTGGTTGTACCAGCTTGCAATCCCACCAGCAATGGAGGAACGTAGTGTATCCTTCAAAATGGTTACAGGAAATAAAGTACAGCTTGTTTCCAAAAAAAAAAAAAAAAAATCCTTTAATTGAAAATAAATCTTTTTCTCATACAGTATATGCTGATTAGAGTTTCCCCTCCCTCTACTCTTTTCATTTCCTTCCCAGGTCCCCTCCCACCTGGATCCACTCCTCTTTGATGGGTCCCTCATTAGAAAAGAAGAGACTCCTAAGAGATAACAAGAAAACACAACAAAATAAAATATAGTAAGATTTAAAAAAATGTATCACATTGATGGCTGGACAGGGCAAACTAAAAAGAAGAAAAAGAGCCCCGAGTAAAAGGTGAAGAACCATGCATACCACCCTGACTGCACACTCAGGAATTCCATAACATTACTAAACTGAAAGCTAAACTATATATTCAGAGGATCTGGTACAGATCCATATTGACCCTGTGCTTGATGCTCTAGTTTCTCTGAGTTCATATGAACTTTGCTCTGTTGATTTAGAGGACTTTCTTCTCTTGATGTTCTACATCCCCTCTGGCTTTTACACTATTTTGACCTCTTCTTCCATAGGACTTCCTGAACTGTGTCAGGTGGGATTTTATGGGGACATCCCAAATAGAGCTTTGTCTTTCAAGCCTTCTCTCTCTCTCTCTCTCTCTCTCTCTCTCTCTCTCTCTCTCTCTCTCTCTCTCTCTCTCTCTNTCTCTCTCTCTCTCTCTCTCTCTCTCTCTCTCTCTCTCTGTCTGTCTCTCTCTGTCTCTCTCCTCTCTCTCCCTCCCCCTCCCCTCCCTCTTCCTCTCTGCATTATGTCTTACTGTATGCCTTCCTATTTGTTCCCATCCACTCTAGGCAGGTTCACTGATATGACTAAAGAAAGCACTAATTAAGAGTTATTTTATCACTACTTAAAAAAAAAGAGAGACAGTAGTATTTGGTTTTATAGCATGTCTCTCTCTGAGCTATTTAGTCTTAAGTACTTGGTCACTTAAACAGTGCCAAGTATGGGTTCCATTTTGAGGAGGGACCTTAAGTTAAATCAGATATTAATTGGTTATTCCTACAAGCTTTGTGCCACTATTGTCATGGCATATTTTGCATACAGGATAGCATTGCAGATCATAGGCTATGTGGCTGAGTTGATGTTAACTGTACTCTTTTGGCAGCCTGCAGAGTATCTTCCAATAACAAAGACACTAGAATGTAAGAGTGAAAGGTCTATGTAGGCAGCAGCTTGACCTCTCCATGGTCAATAAGTTGTCTTCAGCAATGCAGCCTTGCTGTCAGTTTATGAAGAATGCCCAGCAGATAGTTTTAACAATGGATTTTGTTGTTTTGCATGGAACCCGTTTGGAAATAAGTCAATTGGATGTAACCTAGTATTGAAAGCTTAGTTTGGTAATAAGAGACCACCAGTTTTTCTCAGCTTATATAGATTTAACTAAATAATATCGTACATCTATAAAAAGTATATGATGAAAATTATTATATATTAAAATTTGAATTAGTTTTCCAAATTTTTAATTAATAAATAATAAATTTAAGTTTTGAAATAATATTAAATGGCATTGTTATGCTACTTTCATTTTGTCTAAAACCTCTAGAGTGGACACTTTTATCACTGCTAGTAATTTTATACAGACATATCTTTTGCATACAATCGAAATTATATGTCCTGAAGAAGTTGTATAGGTGATACGGCTAAGGAAATGAGTAAGAACAAGCTATGTTAAAGGAGAATAAAAACCTCTAATTTACAGCATTGTCTTTTATACATGATAACAGAGCTATAATCAAGACCAACCATTCAGCTGTACTTACTTTTTTTATTGATCAAAAGAATTAGCAGGGAATAGAACTGAAAGTCTCACACATTTTAAGACAAAACAAATTCTGCCACTGGAATTCACCCAAATCCCCAGTTTAAAAAAAAAAAAAATTAATCAATATGTTGAAAGTGTGCCCTTGATAAACATAAGATTACCAATTCTTTCGGATAAAAATAAGGTTAATATAAATTGAATTAATTTTGAAAATAAACTTATAGATGGTATGTATCCAATGGGTACTGTTGGGACTTGAAAAAATTAGCGTTTTTTAAAAGACAACTCTGAGTTCCATTACTAACCAGGAATTGTTTTGTCAACACATAAAAAAGAACAAACTTTATTAATATAATATACTTAAATGTCCTTAACACTTTTAAAGTCTTCTCGTTTCTTGGGTAGTCTGAGCCTTCTCCGTGCCTGGCACAGTTCACCTTTCAGGAAGGTTTCATATATTCACTACTCTAATCCCTCCTTCTGATATTCTCTCCTTAGCTTAACCCATCTCTGACTCTTAGGAACCAAGGATACCTCTGTCTCAAAGCTTTTGCCTGCCTTTCCCATTGTCTGCAAAATGTTCACATGAACGCCTACAGAGGCGGTACTTCCAGTCCATTTAGATAATTTCTAAAGTGGTAGCCTCCCACAGATGCCTGCCCTGGGAGGTATAGTTAACACAGTGTTCTCCATTTCAGGAACCCTCTAGTGCACTCTTTGGGAAGTAGAGGAAGCTGTGAGGAAAGGAGGGCCCAAATGAGTATGCGCATTTGACATGGAAATGTCAAGGATCCCATAGCCTCAGACCTAGAAGGATGGTAAACTTCAAGGTTCCGTGTGTGAAGGTGTGAGTGTGCATCTCAATAGTGTGTAGAGAAAATGTCTGCCGTAGATTTCTGCTTCTGGATGTTTAGACCTGATGCCAGCTCTCCTACAGAGACTACTCCCTGCTGAGGTCAGCTGAACTTGTCCCCTGGTTAGCTGTAAATAATGACCCTACCTTCTTATCTATCTGTGTGCAATAACCCTGCTTTCTTGTTCATCTTTATGAAATAATGACCTCCCTGTTCAACTCTACATGACAAACTGAGCTCCCAGGGTGCGAAAGCTTTTCTATCAGAGACAGAGAAAGGTCATTCAAGACAACTTTTCAAGTCTATGTGTGTTTGTCTTTCCTTCATTTCATTACAGTCTCTGTCGTGTCTGTCCTAAGAGTTGTGCAAGCACTTGGGAACACCAGCCACCTCTTTCATATGGTTCATTATTTATTTAGTGTGTGTATGTGTGTGTGTGTGTTCAGTCCAACACAGTCAAAGACACAATGCCACAATGCCACAACGCCACAATGCCACAGTGATACGGTATATTGCTTTGGTGGTCTGTTTCCTATCTTCAGAGCTTGGAAATGCCTATAATATGCAGGCATTAGCACTGATTGAAAGGCATATTGATTAGTGGTGGGAATCATACATTTTGATCTGAATCTAGACAGATCTGGGTTTGACATAATTATTGAATACATTTTTCAGTAGTTTGAAATTATTTGGATTGAATAGGATATGAGTTAAAAAATGCAAAATATTGAGAGAAATCTAAGTAGGCATTTATATTTTTTCTATCACTGAGAACTAAAACTTCTTCAGCACATGGGAAAACTCTGAATTATGTTGGAGAGTTGACATAGTTGAGGAAACAAGAAATTTTTTTTGTTTTGAATGTGTGCATATATACTGAGATAAATGAGAAATTCAAATGCATGTATCTAGGAAATGCATAGATTTGGAAACTTACTTAAACTAATACGTTATAATAAAATTCATGTACATAAGTATGAGTTCCTCATATTTTTCCAATGTTTATCTATTTGAGAAAATTGAATTTCAGAAATGAATCTGTGATACAGATCCTCATGACAAAGAACAATCAGGGCTAAAGTCTCTTCTATATTGAAGCCAGGGATGTAAAAATTTAGAACGAAATTACTGAGTTGCAGAGCAATATGATATTGTAAGCAGATAGCAAAATGAACATGCTCAGTTGTAGTTACCATAGGCTATTACACATATCCCACTCATGTATTTGGTTATAAAGGATATAAGATCTTGCTCATTAATAAGAAATCTAAAATCTCTTGATTCATATTTATCTTCCCAAGTCCAAAATTCATTATTGATATCTTTGTAAAAAAGGAACAAATTCAGGTCTATTTTTCTCAATTAGGAGTATCAGGATAAAACATAACATCTAAGTATAATTTTTTTAAAATGTACTATGTTCATAGCAGCTTTATTTATAATAGCCAGAAGCTGGAAAGAACCCAGATGTCCCTCAATAGAGGAATGGATACAGAAAATGTGGTACATTTACACAATGGAATACTACTCAGCTATTAAAAACAGTGAATTTATGAAATTCTTAGGCAAATGGATGGATCTGGAGGATATCATCCTTAGTGAGGTAACCCAATCACAAAAGAAGTCACTAGATATGAACTCACTGATAAGCGGATATTAGCCCAGAAACTTAGAATACCCGAGATACATTATGAAAAACACAAGAAAACCAAGAAGGATGACCATCTGGGAATCCATCCCATCATCAGCCACCAAACTTAGATACTAATGCACATGCCAGCAAGATTCTGCTGAAGGGACCCTGATATTGTGGCCTCTTGTGAGGCTATGTCAGTGCCTGGCAAACACCGAAGTGGATGCTCACAGCCAGCTATTGGATGGAACACAGGGTTCCCAATGGAGGAGCTAGAGAAAGTACCCAAGGAGCTGAAGGGGGCTGCAACCCTGTAGGTGGAACAACAACATGAACTAACCAGTACCCCCTGAGCTCGTGTCTCTAGCTGCATATGTAGCAGAAGATGACCTAATCGGCCATCATTGGGAAGAAAGGCCCCTTGGTCTTGCAAACTTTATATGACCCAGCACAAGGGAAGGCCTGGGCCAAGTAGTGGGAGTGGGTGGGTAGGGGAGCAGGGGCAGGAGGGGGGGTATAGGGAACTTTCGGGATAGCATTTGTAATGTAAATAAAGAAAATAAAAAAAATTTACTTTATCACAGCAACTAGTAAGTACCTAGTCCTTCCTTTGTGTGCTTCTGTTTTAGAAGAAGCTCACCTCTGAGGTGTTCTTGTTTCTTGATAAATTGGGAAAATGTTAGGCTTTGGTGCAATGAGTTAAGAGAAACATACTTGGGACTGGATGCTCCTACTTACTGTATAGTGGGGATTTGCTCCCAGGGAGACAGCATCTCTTACTATTTTACTTCTTCACAGAAGATTTCATGGTTTCATTGGGAAAAGCTCTCAGGGTTTTCATTTTAAAAGTTTCTTTATGAATGAAAGGGCTGAAATTCTCTGTCTAGGTATTTGTTACATATTACAAATAATTTCTTTGTATGCTATCACAACATAGTTTTAGAATTCCTTGCCTTTTTCCCTTTTGATTAATATGTACATATATATATAATATATGTACACATTTAAAATTAATTCCTTGATTTTCATTCATTTTCTCATGTATTTAAACAAATCAAATGATTCAACATGCAATATATAACATAAAACTAAATTGAATATTTTATATTAAATTTGTAACTAATATTTTATAAAGCTAAGGCTTCTATAAATCATATGTTGACTAAATTAAGGCATGTGTAACTTTCCCATTATCTTTGACTTTATTACTTATCTGAAGACTTAGTCTTACATAAAATACCGAAGCTTTTATATGTAATAAACATTAGTCAGGGGTGTCATTATTTCACTTAAAAAGTACTCATAGCAACTCTTATGAGTTAATTCTTTTTAGTGCAGTGGTAAATCATTTGGTCATTGCAGAACATTTTCCTTGAGATTTCGCTTGTAAATTCATCAAATCCTCATTAAGCTATCGACTCAGGAAAAACAGTCTCCTTAGAATATTTTTATTTCTCTTTAAATTTTTTTCTTCTCAAAGTCTTATACATGTCCGCACTATTTTCTTTGACTTTCTTATTTGAAATATCCTGAACTATTAGTTATTTTTTATTCTCTTAAATGTAAGTATATTTTCATAAATTTGCCAATTTTTGACCTACTAGGATTTCTCTTTCTACTGGAATGTATATAAAAATTGCAAAAAGTTTTCTCTTCCTCCTCTTCCTCCTCCTCCTCCTCTTCATCCTCTTCTTCCTCCTCCTCCTCCTCTTCTTCCTCCTCATCCTTATCCTCCTCCATGTTGTTCCATGATATTATTGCCTGGACTTTCTATCATTTTATATTTCTTCTGAAATCTGGAAGAATGGTTAAAGTTAGTCATTGTAGCACACATTAAAAAGGTTTTTTATTTTTTTTTCTGCGTCATCTCTGATTTTTAAATCCTTTTTTACAGTGGCGTTTAATTAATCTCTTGAAATTTTGTGATCCTGAAACCAGATTCTTGGTTTGGCCTTCAATCTGAGCCCTTACCTGTGTTTCTTCTCAATACGATACTTTAACCTGGGTTCTTTGCTGCACTCATTTCTTTTTTGATTTCTTTATGGACATGAAGCAGATGTTTTAAAAAGTTATTGCCTGTGCTAAATTATTTTCCAGAGATAGAATCTCCTCAAATAATAACCCTGCCCTTCTGTGATGAGTTCCCAATACTTTCTACTGTCGTTGGACTTGATGAAATGTAATGTATCATTTGTGTCCAAAATTTTATAGAAATTCTTTCTGTCATTACCTTTGAAATACCTCCTCAATTTGAACATTAATGGATGTGAAATCTCAAACTTAATTGATGCATGCCCTTATTATACTGTTTGACTGGGTAGATTGTCTTTTTTTTTTTTCACTAATGCTTAACTCCTTCATTCTGTTTTTTTAATAAGACTTCAGGAGACTGCTTTCTCCAACAAGTCAAACAGAATTATCTTAGTTCTCCCCATATTTGAAATTCTGTTAAAAAGTCATGTAAATGTTTTAGATACAGAAAGCAAAATATGCCTAAAATACTCAATAATCAATAAATAGTTGTATAAACATCAATATAGAAATGACACATAAATATAAATGTATTGCATTGCATTAAACAATGTGAACGTTTTGATTTTTATTAAAAAAATCCAAATGGTAAGCAATACTCACAGGTGACCTTGTGTTTTGATGCTGTTAAATAATTTCATCTTGTTTTGTTTATTCTTCTCTTAATTTTTGGTACAATATAATTACATATATTCATGATGCACATATGGTAGTGGTACATATGAATGTTTTTATGAATTATGTCTTGGTCATCATGTGTTTTATTTGTGGGTGAGTATACACATTATAAGGGGAACCTCAAGTATACTTACACAAATATCACCCTGACCTGTTTTCTGAAACAGTGTCTCTCACTGGGATTTAGGAATAATCCCCATAGTTAACAAGCACCAGAAATCTTCCATAGAACTGTATTAGAAATATGTGCCAATATACATGGCTTTTTAGAGATGTGCTGAAAACCAAGCTCTGGTACTCATGGTTTTATGGTTAACTGTTTACTGACAGAGCTATATTTTACTCACTTTTTCTTATTTCTTTTTATTGGTAGGATACAAAATCTTTTCTATTTATTTTTAAAGATAGAACAGAATCTTATGTTATTGTGTACGGTTCTTCCCTATTCTGAAATATCCTAATTTAATTGTATTTTTATACACATGAACCAACCCTTATTTATCTGTTCCCTAATTTCCCAAACTTTGATACTCTGCATCTTGCTGTTTGCTTGTATGTGGCCAGCCCTTTCATTGTCCACATGTGAGACAGAATATAGGACAATCTGGCCTTATTTATTTCACTAATTTCTTCTGGCATCATCATGAATTATAGAATGCCATTCTATTAGTGAACATATGACATTATTTTGCATGTTATTATGTTTTCTTTAGTTCTTACTGTAACAGTAGATACCTAGGTTGGTCCCAGTCTAAAGTGTTACAATGGATACAGTAGACAACTTTTACATCTACTTATTTTCTCTATAAGCACACACAGAAGGGGAACAAGCAAATCACAAGGGAGCCCTATTTTTAGTTTTCAGGAGACTGAATACATTGTGCACAATGATTGCTATATTTTTTCCTTCTTGCAATGTATGAGAGGTTCCTTCTTTCCATATTCATCTTAGTATTTTGTTATCTATTTTTGCCTCTTAGTGTAAACCATTCTAAGGAGGGGATGATATTCTCTTTTTATTTTAATTTGAGTTTCTCTCCTAACTAACGAGAAACATATTTCATGTATTCACTTTATATTTATTTCTGTCTTCTTTTGATTAGCATGTATTTGATTCATTTGCAGTTTTAAAATTGAATTAGATGAAAATTTTTGTTATTGACTATTCCCTCAATTTCTGCCTGTTACACTAAAATTTTTGTTATTGACTATTCCCTCAATTTCTGCCTGTTACACTAGAAATCATGAGAGTGAGTGTGTAAAACAAAAGTGAGGTAATGGGCATGTATATTAGTCATGGTTTCATGGTTCTTTCTTTTTTCAGTTTACTTATATGGCAGATTATATTTACTGCTATTTTAATTAATTAATTAATTATCTTCCTAACTACAGTTTCCCCTCTATCCTCTCCTATGTATGGTGATTTTTACCCTCTCTCCAAGAATTGAGAGTAACTTAAACAGGAGAGCAGAAACTCAGATGAGAAAGAGATCCCGGGGGTCATGAAGATGACAAGAGAGAAGCTGTGCTCTCAGAGGGCCTCGTTATGTGGCTCAAGGGCATCCCCATTCAGAACAAGTTCACAGAGAGAGCAGGTCACCCTGGAGAGTAGTAGGACTGACAAGTCTTTTGTGCCTGTGGGTCCGCAAGGCTGAGTCAGTCCTCCTTCTTAGAGTGGAACCAGAGATCTCAAAGCTGAGACAGAAAAGATGGATCTCTAAGCAGGAGTGATGTTTCTCAAAGCAAGAGCAATAGGAATCTGTCTTGTTCTGATTTCTATTGCTGCAACTGTAACCACCATGCAAGCTGGGAAGCAAAGGGTTTATTTAGTTTACGCTTCCACAGAACTGTTCACCATCAAAGGTAATCAGGACAAAAACTCAAAGAGGGCAGCATCCTGGAGGCAGGAGTTGATTCAGAGGCCACAGAGAGGTGCTGCTTGGTATCTTACTTGCCATGACTCAGCCTGGTTTATTTCTTTCTCTTTCTTTCTTTCTTTCTTTCTTTCTTTCTTTCTTTCTTTCTTTCTTTCTTTCTTTCTTTCTTTCTTTCTTTCTTTCTTTCTTTCATTCTTTTCCATAGGAGCATTATTTATTTGCAGATGACGTAATATTTTTTTGTTTTATTTTTTATTAATTATTTTCTTTCTTTCTTTCTTTCATTCTTTTCCATAGGAGCATTATTTATTTGCAGATGACGTAATATTTTTTTGTTTTATTTTTTATTAATTATTTTCTTAATTTACATTTCAAATGCTATCCCCTTTCCCCTTCGAAAACTCCCTATCCCATCCCCCCTCCTCCTGCTTACCAACCCACCCACTCCCACTTCCCTGTCCTGGCATTCCCCTACACTGGGGCATAGAGCCTTCACAGGACCAAGGGCCTCACTTCTCATTGACAAGCCTGTTCTCTGGTACATATGAGGCTATAGCCATGGGTCCTTTCATGGGTACTCTTTGTTTGGTGGTTTAGTACCTGGGAGCTCTGGGGGTACAGGTTGTTTCATATTGTTCCTCCTATGGAGCTGTAAACCCCTTCAGCTCCTTGGGTTCTTTCTCTAGCTTCTCCATTGGGGACCCAGTGTTCAGTCCTATGGTTGGCTAAGAGCATCCACCTGTGTATTTGTCAGGCACTGGCAGATCCTCTCAGGAGACAGCTATATCAGGTTCCTTTCAGCAAGCACTTGTTGTCATCCACAGTAGTGTCTGGGTTTGGTAACTATACCGAGGATGGATCCCCAGGTAGAGGAGTCTCTGGATGGCCTCTCCTTCAGTCTCTGCTCCACACTTTGCATCTCCTCCCACGGGTTTTTTGTTCCTCTTTATAAGGATGGAAATATCTACACTTTGGTCTTCCTTTTTCTTGAACTTGTTGTGGTCTGTGAATTTTATCTTGGATAAAGGATCTAAAACCATCCAGTGGGAAAAAGGCGGCATCTTCAACAAATGGTGCTGGTTCAACTGGAGGTCAGCATGTAGAAGAATGAAAATCTATCCATTCTTACCTCCTTGTACAAAGCTCGAGTCCCTGTGGATCAAGGACTTCCACATAAAACCAGATATGCTGAAACTAATAGAAAAGAAAGTGGATAAGATCTTCCAGAACATGGGCACAGGGGAGATTTTTCTGAACAGAACACCAATAGCTTAAGATCTAAGATCAAGAATTGACAAATGAGACCTCATAAAATACAAAGCTTCTGTAAGGCAAAGGGCACTGTAAATAGGACAAAACAGCAACCCAACAGAAAAGATCTTTACCAATCCTACATCCAACAGAGGGCTAATATCCAATATATACAAAGAACTCAAGAAGTTAGACTCCAGAAAAAACAAATAATCCTATTAAAAAGTGGGGTAAAGAGCTAAACACAGAGAAACTGAAGAATATCGAATGGAAGAGCAGCATATAAAGAAATGTCCAACATTCTTAGTCATCAGGGAAATGCAAATGAAGATTCCACCTCATACCAGTGAGAATGGCTAAAATCAAGAACTCAGATGACAGCAGAATGCTGGCAAGGATGTGGAGAAAGAGGAACACTCCTCCATTTCTGGTGGAGGTGCAAGCTGGTACAACCACTCTGGAAACAAGTCTGGCATTTCCTCAGAAATTTGGACATAATATTACCTGAGGACCCAGCAATACACTCCTGAGCATATATCCAGATGATGCTCCAACATGTAATAAGAACACATGTTCCACTATGTTCATAGCAGCCTTATTTATAATAGCCAGAAACTGGAAAAAAACAGAGGAATGGATACAGAAAATGTGGTACATTTGCACAATGATGTACTACTCAGCTATTAAAAACAATGTATTCATGAAGTTCTTAGGCAAATGGATAGAAGTAGAAACTATCATCCTGAGTGAGGTAACCCAATCACAAAAGAACAGATATGGTATGCGCTCACAGATACGTGAATATTAGATCACCCTGGTTTCTTATAAAGCCCAAGACCCCCAGCCCAGGGATAGAATCAACACAATGGGCTGGGCTCTCTTCTATCAATCAGTAATTAAGAAAATGCCTTACAGCCAGATGATATTGAGGTAATTTTTTTAAATTAATTTTCTCTCTTTTTAGATAACTCTAGTTGATGTGACATGTTGAGGTAAGACTACCCGCCCGCACAAAAGCTGAGTAATGTCCCCCTTTATTGGGTCTCCTGATGACCTCTCTCTGCTGACTCTTTAGAGCAGTCCTTCTTCTAAGGAGGAAGTGTGAGAGCCGGGATCCTGGCCTGGAAACAGGCTAAGAGGTGGACTCCCAGACTGCTGAAACTCTGTGTTGTAGTGTTATATAATGCCTAGTGGGCCCTGATTGGCTAGGTGTTTATGTTTACAAGTGAGGGAGGAAGCAGACCAATCTAGGTAGAACTGACTAAGCATTTTATAAAAAGAGAGCATCTACACAAGGCTGAGGTCTTGTTGATTAGGGCACTACCTCTATCATCTTTAGCTCTTCCCTCGATGCTACAGCAATAGGAAAATGGAAAAGGAAGGGTGAAAACCCTTGTGATTTTTCTAATGGTTTCAGACTATACCACCTAGCAAAAGTGGCCCTTTTTTTGTTTTGTTTTGTTTTGTTTTGTTTTGTTTTGTTTTGTTTTGTTTTGTTTTGTTTTGTTTTCTGGAACATTTAGCCTGCTTTGAGCTGCAGAGGCCTTCCTTCCACACTGCCACAATGAAAACCTCTGGTTCTGTCTGGGCTTGTGATTTCACAACTGCTGACTGGTAGCAGCTCAGTGTTATTTCAACAAGGCTGCTGTGAGAATTCAATTGCCTTCACATTCTGGGATTGAAATCTCTGGATACTGCTCCAAATCCACACAGTTAGAGGCCAGGATGTCCAAGATAAAGTCACCAAGTAACTCAACTAGTTCTTATAGAGGACCTCTCCCCTGGTCTGAAGACGCATCCTTCCTAGTGTCCTCATCCTCACATGGCTGAGAACCATTGCTGTTTCTCATTCTTAGAAGATGCTGACGCTAATCACTCAGCTAGGGTCTATCCATTTGTTTTTGAGGGATTTTCTTTGTATGTGTGCTCCAGTTTCTGAACAATGACACAGAGGCTTATTTATTTATAGATTGATGCTTAGACCTTAAGCTAGGTTTGTTTCTCAACAAGCTCACTATAACTCATTTACCCTGTTTATACTGTCATATGTCTGCCATATAACTAGTCACCACTCCTCAAATATGTTAGATCTCCCCTAGGTCTCAGTGGCAAATCCCCCAAACCTGACTCCTTCCTAGAATTCCTATCTCTTCCCAGAAGTCCTGCTGATTCTTTCCTGCTTTACATGCCTTGCTCAGCTCTTTAAGGATAGGTGATACTTTTACACAGTGCACAAAAGATTGTCCCAATATGAGAACAAATTTCTTCGGCTTTATCTAAAAACTAATTACCTTCCAAGGCTCCATTTCATAAAAGCACCTTATTAGAGGCTAGAGATATAGTAAATTTGTGAAGGGCTAATTATATCACAGTATCAAATGGCTCTGATGGCTTCAGAATATGAGTGATCAGAGTTGAGAAGCAAAATGTTGTATAATAAGTTTGACAGAAAATTCTTTATATAGTTTTTAAACATTTAATATGTAGAAGTGGATGCTCACAGTCATCTATTGGATGGAACAATAGAGGAGCTAGAGAAAGTACCTAAGGAGATGAAGAGGTGTGCAACCCAATAGGTGGAACAACAATATGAACTAACCAGTACCCCCAGAGCTCATGTCTCTAGCTGCATATGTAGCAGAAGGTGACCTAGTTGGCTATCATTGGGCATTGGGAGGAGAGGCCCTTGGTCTTGTGAAGATTATATGCCCCAGTACAAGGGAATGCCAGGACCAGGAAGTGGGAGTGGGTGGTTAGGGAAGCAGGGCGGGGGGGGGGGTAGTATAGGGGACTTTCGGAATAGCATTTGAAATGTAAATGAAGAAAAAATTCTAATAATAAAAAAGAACATCTAGATAAAAGATAAATGTAGAATAAATATAATATATATAAGTTTAGTGTTCTCTGTGTCTCTCTCTTTCTGTGTGTGTGCGCGCGTGTGTTACCCAACTTCTTCTTTTCAAATTATTTCTCTTCTTTGTATTGTGGAAAATTTCTTTGACTTGACTTTGTTAATTAATGAGCTCTAATCAGTGAGTTAGACTTAGTTGAGTTGACTGCTTTGACAAAAAGAAAAGGTTGATGTCTGTTTTTATGTAAAGTGTTATTAAAGTGGCTAAGTTAATACCATTAACAAAAACTTTCAGGAATGTGTACCAGGGTTCCTGGAAAGATGGTTTAGCTGGTAAGAACACTTGCTGCTTTCCAAGATCTTCTGAATTTATATTTCAGGGCTCACCATCCCTTGTAAGTTTAGCTCCAGAGGAGCTGATGCCCTCCTCTGGGTCTAACCTTTCTGAGTCTGGTTTCAGGAACTTCTTGAGTCATATGAGCCTGCCTCTACTTTCAAGAAGGTATTTTTCAATTCAGAAGTAATAGATACATAAAAAACTACTCCCTTCCCTTACATAAGTCTCTTCATCTTGAAAGCAATGTTTGATGCTAATTTAAGAGCAAAAATCATGACACTTGGATTACGGAATTAATGTTTCCGAGTTATACAATGAGTAGTTTTCCCTTTCTCAAAAAAGTATTTCACAAAAGTTCCAGTGGAAACCTTTAATGGCACAATGCTTAATACATATGTTACACTTTTTTTCCATAAAAGACTAAGCGTATGCCATATCTGGTAAAATTGGTGGTCAATTTTATTTCTGGATCTGCAGATAAGTTGTCTTTATGAAACAGAAGTCATTACACACTTTTTATCATTTGCTTTGAGGTTTCTTTCTAGGCCAATAACTATTCTGAGTTTCAAGTTCTAAACTTCAGAGAATTTTTGTGTCTTTGTACATTAGATATCTGTACTGAACTTAGCACTGATAAGGACAGTTTTTAAAAAACAGATTCTTGTAGAAGAAACAAGAATAAGAATTAGAAAACAACAATTTAAGACTGAGAGTCAGCTTCTGTTTTCATTAAATATTTAACTTCATTAGTAGTATATGAGAAGACCTTCTTCTTAATATCTTGAGATTAAAAAGGAGGAAATGGTAGATCAGTTACTCAGAGTTAAGCTCATTTAAATGATAAAGCAATCTGAACCAAGCAAACTACCAGAAGCAGAGAGGCAGTGAATATAAAACCTAAGACTGACAGAGGCGGAAAGTTCTTGTTGCAGAAATCATCCAGACAAGTAATAGGTAAGATTAGTTACTTAAAAAAAAAAAAAAAAAGAATAAAGAAACTCTATTAACAGTAACATCTTTTCTAGCTGAGATCTGTACAGGTAGATAATTGAGTGAATGTAAATATTCTAAGCTAAAGAAATACGTGTTTTGTATTCAACTTACTTTAGACAAGGTAAAATGTTAAAAAATAAAGCTCTAACAACAGAAAGAAATGAATAAAAAGCATATAATTATTAAAAGACTACTATATTCAACACAATACAGTCACTCACCCTGGAAGTCCCACCCTGGAAAGGTTTACCCCAACAAGAAATTTTATATAAACCCTTCTTTCTGCTCTGTTCCCTGCTGCTTCTTGCCTGTGCCAAGGCAGCCACTCTCCTGGGGTTTTTCCTTATAATAAATCTCTCCAGTGAGGATTGCTCTGCAGTGTGACTTTGAGGTATCCTTGCTAACCTGATTGGCAGGATAGTTCTTGGAGCAGAACTATAATACATTTGCTTGGGAAAATATCCCCTTCAAGAGCAGAACTGTTACCCTTGCATTGAGGAAACCTTCCCTTGCAGTAGCAGGAGCAGAGCTGTAACACTTCTGTAGGAGAAGCCTTTCCATTCAGAGCTGCACCACTTGCAGAGTTCAGCTTGGTTGCCTATGTCTAGATGGACCGGCTCTAGCCTTTATGTCCATTAGAGAGTTAAAGGCAAAGCCTGAGAGTTGGAGGTCCTCAGGGGTAGGACCTGGCAATCTTAAGGGACTAACAATCCCAGCACCACAGGAAAATATTTCCCTAAAGTCCATGATTCCTACTGTTGAAACAAAACTGGGAAGGTGAATATACCTTATTTCTCTAGTGCTGTGTAGTGGGTCCCTGGAAGTTCACTTCATTTTTACCATAAAGAAACAGGAAGACAGAAATGAACTGTGTCCATTGTTGGTAGGAAGAATGAAATAATAGAAATAAGGATGTCAAAGGAAAACATCTATAAAAAAGAAAGCAAGAAGTAAAAAAAAAAAAAAGAGTACATGTTTTGAAATGAAAAACAAAACTGAGGAATATTTAGCTAGTGTTTGCATCAAAACCATGCAAGTAAAATAATAAAAGAAGGTATTACATTTATCACAACAGAAAGTAAAATATCAGAAGAGACTATTCTGAACAATTCTATGCCAAACATATAAAATAATGAATTAGAAAAATGGATATACTTCAAGATGTAACCTATGAAGACTGAATCATAATTAACTAACACATCTGAGCTGACCAATAATTAGTGGGGCAATAGAATAAGTATTTATAAGCATACCATCAAATAGATAAATAATCTCTGGGGCCAAGGCTTTAGTGATTCAAACAAACTCTTGAAGATCTAATACCAGTTTTCCATATTTTTTCTCAAACTCTAAGATAATGGAATAATTTCCCTTTTCTATAAGCCTAGCATTATTTTGTTGGAAAAACTGATGAGAACATTAGATTCAAAGCAGATATGTGCCAAAGTTCTTGATGTCTTCTACACAAAAGCAAACTGAATTCAACAAAGCCTGAAAAGGATGCTATGATGTGAAATTTACCTCTGACTTACAAGGATTGTTCAACATTTACAATTCAATAAATGTTCTGCACAGTAGCAGACCAAGGACCAAATGTCATGTGATTTCAGTAGATAGATAAAAACAAAACAAAAGAAATCCAAACATTTGATACGTTGTTATTTTGTAATATAAAAGGAAGTACTTGGGGCTGAGGTAATAGATCAGTTGGGAAAATACTTAAACTGCACAAAAAATAAACAAAAAACACAACTTAAGTTCTATTCCTAGAACTCAAGGTTTTTTTTCTTTTGTTTTGTTTTGTTTTTTGTTTTTTGTTTTTGTTTTTGTTTTTTAAAGTCAGGCATGGTGTTTTACACTTATAATCTCACTACTGGGAGATACAGACAGGCAAGTTTCTGGGGCTCCTTAGTCAGACAGCCTACTCTCCTTGGGAAGTGCTAGGCTGGTGAGAAAAAAAGGAAAAAAATAAAGAAGGTTGATATCTGAAGAATGACAACTGAGGTTATCATCTTGCCTCAATATATATAAACACACAGGTATACACAAACCTATAGGCATGCACACACACATAGATACACACTATTGATGAAGTTAGTACAAAACCAACAAACAGAACTTGGTCGCATTTACCTACACTGAAAAGAAACTTTCCAAACCATAAATGGAGAGAAAAATCCCTTTTCAAATAGAAAAAACAAAAAACAAAAAACAAAAAAAACCCTTAAAAACCTTAATCAAATCAATCAAAACATATACCGTGAGAACTACAAAACATTAAAGAAATGTGAAAGTCATAATTAAATGAAAGCATCCAATATTCATAAATTATAAGAAGGAACACTGTTGCTGTGACCATACAAACCAAGATTATCTTCAAATTTAGTGGAATCCCTATCAATATTTTTGTTTGTTTGTTTGTTTTGTTTGTTTTATGAGACAGGGTTTCTCTGTATAGTCTTGGCTGTCCTGGAACTAGCTCCATAGACCAGGCTGGCCTTGAACTCAGAAATCTACCTGCCTCTGCCTCCCAAGTACTGGGATTAAAGGCGTGTGCCACCACCTCCCGGCCCTATCAAAATTTTATGTTAGAAAATAATCTGTATTTCATATGGTTCAGCTCAAACCCTCAGAGCTGAGGCACAGAAGAAAAGGATTGAAAGCGGAGGCATCAACTACCTTGTTTCAAGTTATACTAAGAAAATGTAAGCTGTTAGAACAGCAGGGTGTGGGCACAAAATAGATTCATCAGCCAAGGAATCAGAATAGCGAACACAAAAAAGCCACCCACACATCTGCCATCAATTGAATTTTGACAAAGACTTCAAGTATATACATAAGGAGAAGGGAAGTCTGCTCAGTAAATAGTGTTGAGAAGCATATGCAAGTAACATTGGGAAGTTTTTAAGAGTGAATAATATCAGCTATTAGCTCACACTATATATAAAGATTAAATTTAAGACTAACACAAAAATAGAAAACTATCAAACTACTAGGGTAAAACCCTGGGAAAAGTAGCTCAGGTGTTTACCACAAAATAGAGAAACCAGCATCACCTGCAAAGGAAGAAAGCAACAGTTAACAGGATGAATAGATAAACTACACACTGGAAGAAAATACTCCTAAGCCTTGTGTCTAAGAAAGGACCAATAGATTATTGATATAAAGTTGTCATAGTGTATTGTACAAAGGAAATAACTGGATTAAGATATATGGAATAAAGCTAGAATAGACAGTTCTCAAATGTTCAGCCAAATTAAATTCTTTATTTTTAAAATTGCTTCTTTGCTGTATTTTGTCACAGCATTGAGAAAAGTAACCATTGCATGAGATGAGATAGCAAGCCTGTTTCACAATGTCTTCCTGAGAGACTGAAGTCCAGTGTGTCAAATGGATGCCAGTACCTACCTTTATTATACCACAATTCACAGTAACCAACACCCAGATTCAGTGTATGTGTACCCAACTTAAGAATGAGAGAGAGAGAGAGAGAGAGAGAGAGAGAGAGAGAGAGAGAGAGAGAGAGAGAGAGACTTGTGATAACACAGAAGGAAGAATTTTAAAGCATCAAGCTAAGTAAAACAAAGCAGGCACAAAAGAATAAATAACCCATGGTTGTCTCTATCTATATGAGTATATACCCATATGTTTATATGTGTGTGTGTGGTTGTGTGTATCACATGCCACATATGTGTATCCTAGTTAAACTTTAAAGCAGACTAGCGTTCAGTTGCCTATCATGTTAATTTAATAAATAAGTGTATCTTATTAGGGAAGATGATTTCAAAGCAACTTCTAATGCTACAAGAATATTTGGAAGTATAAAAATTTCATTTTTGCAAACTATATATGTATATATTATGATGTATGTATATACGTTTATATGCATGCATAAGAAAAACATGACAAATAGGATGTTACATAAGATGTTTCCTTTTAACTTTTACACCTATGCATATTGTTTCCATTAGTAGTAGTAGTAGGAGTAGTCTATTTACTAAAACATGAACTTGGTGAACAACTGAAAAGGGAAGCACTGGGAAAAAGGAATTTCCAAACAGTAAATTACAAGACAAATGTGAAAAGGCTTAGAATATTCATGAGGGAAGGATCTTCCCCAAATTGAGGATGTAACTCTAGAATTGAGCAGCAGTAAGCTGTGACATTTTCAAAAGCTCAGAAAGATGAGTTGGCCCCTAATAAAGGACACCATCTGGCTATGGTTTTGTTACTGGGTTTTCTTGCCGTTTACATATTCCGTCATCTTTGCATACAAATGCTTCTCTCGGTGCATTTGAAGCACTGAAACACGTGTTTGAAAGCTTCTATGTTGGGCAGCATTCAGCACATGTAAACGCTTTGTGTAGGCATTTAGTGTTGAACATTGGGCATTTAGGCAGGTGTGTTTTTGACTTAAATACTAACAGGGAAGGGGTCATGGGGACTGGCAGCAGTTTGATTAACATGGCCCCTAGGTCTGGAACACATTCTGGGGAAACAGAAAGCATTGGACATTAGGATAGTTCTTTTTGATGCTCTTTCTTTGGCTGATTGCTCCTGTGAATATGCAATCACACATTTCAATTCCTGCTCTAAAGGTGGGCTTTGGCTTTTAGGAGTTGCATTTAAGGACTAATATTTTTGCCATACCAGTCCAAAAACCACTGCTGTGCTAACAACACATCAGCGCGATTATTTTCAAGCATTTGACATTTTGTTCAAATTGAGAATACTGATATCCTACAGGAGTCATTTATACAAGAGGAGAAAATAATTTCTGCCAAATTTCTATAGAGAAAGCTGCACATGTTGCAGGAGACAAACAATCATTGCGTAGCTCGTGAGCTTACGAGAGACACGAGAGCATGGGGGATATGTGCACAGTGCTCCTTTAGTGGAATATTTCATGTGGAAGCTTGGAAGCTTGTCATTCTAGAATTCAGCAGCAATGGCATTTCCTTCCCTTTTTTACACTGAATAAATCTGACATGCCTTCATGGAATGCATCCCTAAATGTTAATGCACCTTTCTATGTGGCCATTCTCTGATTTCCCATGATTTTCTGTGACATTGTAATGAGCAAAACCCTACCAAGAGCCCAGCAACCCATCACTCAAGAGCTGCAGAAGGAATTTCCTATGCCAGTATCAAGATTAAGCTTTTATATAAGCTTCTCTAATTACAACAACTAGATCCAAATATTTGCTGACAGGCACTGTGGTAGCTAATTAGAACCAACTGCCTCAGCAGGGTACCTAATATTTCAGGTTATCTGTCATCTTTCTCATTCTTGACATGAGGGGGAAATATAATTTTTAAAGGGAAGTAAAAGGGAATCTGGTAAAATTTAAATAAGTACAAGTTGAAAGAACTTTCGAGGCGATTTTGCTAGGATTCTTCATTATGGATGTTTCTATCAGCAACCTGAAAGTAGAGTAGGCTTTTCTGTATCCTGGATATTTCTGTATACTGGATATTTCTGTATACTGGATATTTCTGTATACTGGATATTCTGTATATTGGATATTTCTCTATATTGGATATTTCTCTATATTGGATATTCTGTATATTGGATATTGTGTTTGGTACTGCTTATTGGCTTTGCTGTCTATCACAGGCATAAAGTGAGGAAAAGTGTCTATTTCATGTTGTCTATTTATTAGTGAACTTTTTGCTACATTTTAGAGAAGGCTTGAAAGAGGAAAGCAATGGAATTCATTTTTAGCTGTGCTATATTGATCTGTATTGAAGTGACAGGCAAGGCAACTGTACATATACACACACATATATGTGTATACATATGTGTATACATATATGTGTGTATACATATATATGTGTATATAATCTTTATTTAGTATATATGATTATAATTTCAATAATAAAATAAATTTCTATTTCTAAAATGTTTTAAATTTTACATTTTATAATAATATATATAACTGTATATATATATACATATATATATGTATATATATATATATATATTCCATTTTTTCCTTTCTACTTTGCTCCATCAACAATTTAGTAATAAAAATGATGGAAATTACATTTGAATCTTGGATTAGTTACTTATAAAGTCAGAGTTAATTTCCAATGGGAGCCCTAGACCTTGGCAGACCCATGAGAACACATAGCAGTGGTGTGATAGAATTGACAGGGATCTGACACTGAATCAATTTCCTTTCTGGTCCTTACATAGAAGGTGTAATATATTACAAGGTATCCATACAGATAGTATTTCCTTACCATTTCCAAATAGTGATGTTTAAAATGGTCTTCTTAAAATAATGGATTTATTGATTCTTTGAGAGTTTAATTCCATTTTCATCTTATTCCCTGTCTCTTAACTTTTCCCAGATCTAACACCTCCTTCCTACCCAACTGACCTTCATCTTTTCATGTTCTCTTGTTCTCTCTTCTCTCTCTCTGACTCCCTGTCTCTCTCTGTGCTCCCCACCCACTCACACACACACATAGAGTCAGTTTTTGTTGTCTGAATACCTTTGAGTATGAGGCCTGCTGGAGAGATGTTACACATTGAGGAAAACAACCTCTCCACACACCAGCAGCTATCCAAGGCCAACTACCCCTCTGTTATGGGTAGATGCCCTGCTTCTTTGACCAACCGTATTCCATGTTTGAGTCTTATGTAGCTTAAGCTCGCACAGTTCTTGTGTAAGCTGTCACAATCACTATGAGATTTTATGTTCATCTATCTTGTTATGTCTATTTCTGTATAAGCCACCATCTTGACTCTTAAATTCATAATGTTCTGTCTTCCATGTTGATCTCTGAGCCTTTGGGGAAGGAATACAATGTAGACTTTCATTTAGGACTGATAATACCTCAGTCTCTTACTCTCTGCACATTGACTAGATGGAGGTTTCTGTTTCACTGCCATCTGTATCCAGAAGAAGTTTTTCTGATGAGGTTTGGGTTATGCAATAATCTATGGGTGTAGAAATGAGTCATTATGGGTCATTTATATACTATGACTATTTAGTAGAATAAGAGTAGTACGTATCCATTTTTCTAGTAAATAATCATGGTATTTAAATGACCCATAATGACTCATTTCTATACTCATTTCTTTTTAATTCTGATGCTTAATCTATGTATTCCAAAAAGGCCAATGTAACAAATATTAACCTATTAACAGTTTAGAGAAATGAAATGTCAACTGCGTTTTCCTCTCTTATTGTTTTTACACCTTGGTTAAATGTGCTTGCTGGGATGTGCCAAAAATGTTCTTTCATGATTAAAAGGCAGGGTGTGGTATGAAGGACTGCAAATCACTTGTTCATATAGATCAGAAGCATCAATTGCTGTACATTGTCTTCCCACCAAATTTAACAAACATGGTGGATTAAATCAGGAACATTCTTCAGGTCAAAATCTGAGCAAGACAGGGTTTTCTGCTTAGGGTTTCACAAGGCTGAATCTGAAGTATTGACTAAGTCATACTGATGGTCTTATACCTTGATTATGTTTGAAAATCTATACATTGCTAGACTTGCTGATGGGAACTTGGGGATTGGGAACTTGGGGTTGACCTCAGTCTTGTTTACCATAATCTTATGCAAAGATTGCTGGAGTACAAAAAGGAAACAGTACTCCAAACACAGAGTTTGGTACAGGCACAGTGAGGTCTGAGACAATATTTGTCAAATCTACCAAATGTCTCAGAAAGAAGGCTTTGAGCATGCAAGTGATTTCTTGAAATTGAAGTTTAAGGTTCTAAAAATTAGCAGAACCAAGAAAGGCTGGGAGGAGGGCAATGCTATTATCGATATTTGAAAGAAAGTTTCTATATTCACTGAACAGAAGAGAGATGTCAACAAACTTCAATCTCTCTCAGTATCTCTCTTCACTTCTATAACGTACTCACTCCCAAACTTCATATTGTGTAATATTGCAATTTTTAATTTCAACATATGACATTGTTTAATAGGAAGCTAAAATAATGAACTTTTTCTCTTTTTCAACACACTGCAAAACTTTTCTATATGTTGTTTTTTATTCACATAGAAGGCTGATATTTTAATTACAATACTAAAAAGATTAGATGTGCATATTCAACCATGATATTATCCTGTTCATAACCTCAGTTACTATGTCTAAATATGATATAGAGGCCCTCATGAAAATTAATTGCCAAACTTGCTACATCATTTATTTTTTTGAGCTGTATATAGAACTACTTGGCATTCCCCTCACAATTATACCTTATATATTCTCACTAAATCACTTTGCAGCCCATTATTCAATAGTTTAAATAATTCCAATACAATTAAGTTTCCCTTGTAACACCTATTGTCTACTTAATAGCTTTCCTCCTTTTCCTTTTAAATTTATGTTATATGACTTTAAACATGTAGAATGTAGGCATGAGATATGCCTATTAAGCATATGGTAGTAGATTATGTGTTCACTGTGATTGTTAATCAAAAAGTGACAAGGTGGAACCTGGAAAGGGAACATGACCACTTAATTTCACTTTTCCACACTTGAATTTCCAGTGTGTGAAAAGAATATAATTGAAGCCAAGTCTATTTGGAAGGTCATTGAAAACCCAGGAAAGATATAGCTGGGGAAATTAATGAGGGATTGGTCAGTGAATCGGTTGTGAGCTCTAAACGTGTAAGTAGTTTGAGATTATCTCCAAGACACTGTGCTGTTCTTTGTTTCATTAGATTACAGCTGGATTACTTGATAAACTCCCTACCTTCCAAATTCTGACTGATTTATTAAGAGTGTTAATGCCAAAATTCAGAGATAAAATGAAAGGAAACTGGATTATGCTCTGCAGTGTTGTGATACCACAAAATTGAATTATTCATTAATCCATTTTGTCAAAATAATTAAAAATAGCTTCCATTTGGTGGTCGTATTACTCTGCAGGGTATGATTTAAATCCATTTATATGAGGTATATTAGGCTACAAAGACGATATTGCAGCTACATGTAGAAAGCAAACTAAAGCAAAGAAGCAAACTATCCAGAGATTAAAATGTTTTTCAAATCAAGAATAGATCATTCTCAAGTACACCTGTGTATAAATTATACCCATCTAGTGAAAGAAAACAGCTAATAGATGGTCAATATGGTCTGAGGAATGTGGCTCTGGACACAGCAGGCTTTGGGCAAGAGAAATGAGCACAGCTGAAGAAAAGAAATGCATATTGTGTCTAATTGCATTTTGTGTGAACAAGGATTCCAACTAACCTCATTTGGACCTGAAATATTACAATTATGACCTCTTCATAGGACTTCTTTGCAGAGGTGTGAAGGAATAAGTATTTTTAAAGAAATGCTGTGATATGAGTTTGAAAACTAAATGCATTGTTAGAATTGAATAAGAAGGCATTTATCAGCTAGTTAGGATGCAGTTGACTATCCTGTTCATATCCATGTTACATTAAGAATTCCCATTATGAAAACTCACTGACAACAGAAAAGGTAACCATGAGGTTTTTAAGATAAAGATTTCAGAGCTCAATAGAGAGAATTTTAATAAATAAAAGTTCAAAATGGAAACAAAATGTTTTACTTTTTATTAAAATGATAGAAATATATGATATTAATTTATAAACAGGCACTGTGGTTCCATCTATCCTGTCTTATACTGCTAACTTGAGACCACATGAAGGTCAAGAAGAAGGAAGACCAAAGTGTGGATGCTTCAGTACTTTTTAGAAGGGGGAACAGAATACTCCCGGGAGGAAATACAGAGACAAAGGATGGAACAGAGACTGGAGGAAAGGCCATCCAGAGACTGCCCCACCTGAGGCATATACAGACACTAAACCCAGGCACTATTATGGATGCTAAGAAGTGCTTGCTGACAGGAGCTTGATATAGCTGTCCCCTGAGAGGCTCTGCCAGAGCCTGACCAATACAGAGGTGGATGCTCTCAGCCAAACACTGAACTGAGCACAGGGGTCCGTAATGGAGGAGTTAAGGGAAGGACTAAAGGAGCTGAAGGGGTTTGCAACCCCATGTGAAGAACAACAATATCAACCAACCAGGTCCCCCAGATCTCACAGGGACTAAACCACCAACCAAAGAGTACACATGGAGTGGCCCATGTCTCCAGCTGCATATGAAGGAGAGGATGGCCTAGTCAGACGTCAATGGGAGGAGAGGCCCTTGGTCCTGTGAAGGCTAGATGCCAGGGCAAGGAGGCGGGAGTGGGTGGGTGGGTAGGAGCGCACCCTCATAAAAGCCGGGTGAGGGAAGATGGGATAGGGGGTTTCCAGAGGGGAAACCAGGAAAGGGGATATCATTTAAAATATAAATAAATAAAATCTCCGATAAAAAATAAACAGAACAAAACCATCAAAATAAGGTGCTTCTTCCAGTTTTCTGAACTTCTGCATCTGTGCTATGAATTCTTTCTTGATGTAATAGTAAACACAGCTTTCTTAGTCACAATGTTAATTTGTTTTCCATATATATTATAAATTGTAATGTACCATTTATTACTATAGAGTTATTTAGCTTTAATTTTCCATATTTAAATTCTCAGTCTGTTTTTAGTCTCTGTTGATAAAAAGAGCTCATAGAGTGTTCATCAAGGTGCTGAGACTGCTATTAAGTATGAAAATCACATACTTTTATACAGTGTAGGAAAGCTTGAGATACTATGCCTATGGAGTAATTAAAATTCTGTGGAAAACTGTTTGTGAAAATAAAAATGAACATCATTGAACAAAGGATTGATTCTAGGATTAGGACAGAAATGTTTTTAGCTAAACCTTGAATATACTTAGATACTCAAAGTAAGAAACAAAGTAAGAAAGATGACTCAGCCACTGTGTGGGTCTAAAAGTAAGAAAGATGACTAAAGCTGAAACAATTAGGGAAATAAAGGCGTATGGGGTACAGCCCTAAATTTCAGTTGAATATTACTGAGGATATGTTGATATAACTAAATGCAATAGCAAATTAATCAGAGAAACATATGATGAATTAATGGACAGAGAAAATATATTGGACTAACTTCACCATGATTCATAATAAACTCTCTTAGCAAAAGATGAATAATAAGAACATTAACTAGTCTTGTTAGAAATGATAAACAATTACCATACGGTTCATATAGTGCATTAAAGGTAAGTCAAGAAAAACAAATTATAAAAAATTAGATGCAAAACATAAGTAAATGTAAAATATGTGGAGGATATATTAAAAGATTAGAACTAGCAATTGGACATAGAAGCAGTTCAGAACATGCTTAGTGTCTTCGGTATTGTTACATAGACTCAACAGTTATTTGAAAATTTAAGTTTAATTAAACAAATTAAATTGAAAATTAAAAGTTATTAGTAATTGAATCAAAAGCAAAAAAAAAATAAGTATGGACTCCTGTAAAATAATTGGAAGTAAACATGTGTGTTCTAAGACTAATAAAGTTTTTCTGACTAAAAATAAGCTGAGACAGAAACTACATAGTTATGGTTTAAAACACCACTCAATACTATTAATACAAGAATTATCTTTTAAAATGATCTATAGATTTAATGGATGCCTAACAAAAGTGTCAGTAGTGCATTGTTGATAAGCTGTTTTAAACATTTGTATAAAAATGAGAATCCTTCAAGTTGGGTACAATGATTGTAAGAGAATCAAAGAGACTGTAAAATAAACAAGCATGCCAGTTTAAACAAAATGAATTTTGGGGGGAAATTCAGCATTGTTAATTTTATGGGTTAATGCTGATTATTGAATTGAGCAATGATAATATTTTCAACAGGTGGCACTGTAATATTTGGATTTTTGTTTTGTACCTAAAACTATGTCAGCTCTTACTTCCCATCACACAGAAGTCACCTTGAATGGAAGCAGAATGATGAACAGTTTATATTACAAAATTTCTGAGGACAAAAATAGCAGAAAATATTCAGGATTTTGTATCAGGAAAATATTTTTATCCAAGGCACAGAAACATAAATTATAAAAGACAGCAAATAAATCAGAATTCATTAAAATTTTGAACAGTGCTTTTTTTTTTAAGTTTGTAAAAAAATGAAAGTATTTAATACACCAGATCAAAGACCCTAGTTGTAACATGTTTATTTTATAAAACATATACATCTGGACATATGCGCCTTATAACTCAGACAAAAAATAAAATAGTTAATATAGTTTAATGGATCATTACAAAGGATTGTCACTTAACAAATCACTAGAAAAAAAGTATACCAGTGAAGGAATAGGCTTGCTAGCAAGGTGAGGGCAAGCAGTCAAAGAGCAGAGACTGGCTTTTTCTATGTCCTTACACAGACTTCGGCAGAAGGAGCAACCCAGATTAACGGAATGTCTTCCTCACTCATACTCTAGATAAAAGGCACATCCTTTCTCAGCTAATAGTTCTAATTTTTAGTCAAGTTGACAGCCAAAAGTAGTCATCACAGTTGGCTTCTAGAACAAATGGAGTGCTTAATAGTCCTGGTAGAACTGTAAGATGCTTCAGTAACTTTGGAAAATATATTAGCAGGTTCCTATAGTGTTAATAATATACTTAACATATAAACTAGTCAGTTCATTCTCAATCAGTTATTTAAAGATTAGAAAATATTCATACCAAAGCCATTGCATAATTTTATAGTATTTTTACCCATAAAGTATAAAAAGACTGGGCACAATCCCAACATCCATCAACTTCTAAGTGAAAAATGATTTTCATAAATTGTTGTTCAATCTATGGACGATAAGGACTATGGTTATACTTGGCTACATAGATGAATCTTCTTAAAATTGCACTAAATAAGTCTATGACAATTGCAGGGTTCACACTGTGTGGCTCTATTTATGTGAAGTTGTAGAAATGGTGACAAGATGTCCCAATAGAAAGCAGATTAATTTAGGATTCAGGGTTAAAGAGTAATGATGGATTCAGAAAGACACAAAGAAGAACACAATAGTCAGCATCTGTTTGGCCAGGACTTGGGTAACTTACTGAAACAGATTATGTATAAATAATAACTCAAGAAAGCTAAGTTAAGTAAAATCTAGACATGCAAAGGTAAAACGGAGTGAATAAACATAAATTTTTCATTCCCACAAATATTAACTCAGGATGTGTCACAAATACAAATGTAACATACAAAAACCATAAAGTGCTAGTAAGTATAGGAGATCTTGGAATTAGTAAAATACTAAATTAATTAGTATTCAAAATAATACCAAACACACATTCATCAAAAATTAATTTTAAATTGGACTTCATTAATATTTAAAAATATTGTCCTAGACAGGGCAATAAGAGACTAAACTAACAAAGCTCAGATTGAGGTAAATATTTGCAAAATACATATTTAATTTTATTGAAAAATATATTTTAAAAGTCTTAAAATACTTCAAGCAGGAAATAACATGACCAGTAGTTGTCACAGAATTGGAATAGTACAGACTGGAGGGACCCAGAACACAGGCGTTTCTTCAGCTGCGAAATTCTTCCATATAGTACTACAGTGGTAGAGAGTCAAATCCATAGTTTGTATCACACTAAACATGGGCTGAACTCAACGTATAGACATTGCTGACAATGAACCTATACAGGCTTGTCAGTTTTAACCAACACACCACTGTTGTATGAGTTGTAATAGAGGAGGAAGTTGTGTGTGTAGTATATGATAGTCACTCTTATGCTTTCCACATCTTTGCAACAAGTTTAAGTCTGTCTTAAAAGTAAACCCTAAGAAGAACAAAATATATAAAAGCAACTATTTAAAATCTAACAAAGCACCTTTGGGTTTATAATATTTGTGGAAATATCATGTATAACAGCTATTAAGAAGGATATAATAGGAGTGTAGTAACTGAAGAGATGTACTGTAATTCTTTTTTTTATTTTATTTTATTTATTATTATTTTCTTTATTTACATTTCAAAGTTCCCTATGTCCCCCTCCCCCGCCCCTGCTCCCCTACCCACCCACTCCCACTACTTGGCCCTGGTCTTCCCCTGTGCTGGGTCATATAAAGTTTACAAGACCAAGGGGCCTCTCTTCCCAATGATGGCTGATTAGGCCATCTTCTGCTACATATGCAGCTAGAGACTCGAGCTCAGGGAAAACACCTATTCGAATATGCCACTAGGAGAGCCAAATGGCAGAATTAAGAGAGACAGTTATTTCACAATGATGTAAATGAAAATGAATTTTAAAATACAGCAAAAAAATGGAAAATATTAATCAAATGGCAAGCTAGTAGAGTTAATATAGCATACACATGCACACATAGAGTTAATTATATACATATGCATATAGAATTATCTAAACAAACCGTGAGAAAAAAGTCGGATACCACAACAGCACCTGTAAAATAGAACAATTTAAATTTTATTGAATTAAAGGATCATACTCTTTGCCATTCTGACTGGTGTAAGCTGGAATCTCAGGGTCACTTTGATTTGCCTTTCTCTCATCACCAAGGACTTTGAACATTTCTTTAAGTGTTTCTCAGCCTTTCGAGATTCCTCATTTGTGAATTCTCGGATTAGTTCTATACCCCATTTTTTTGATTGGGTTGTTTGATTTTTTTGGTGATTAACTTTTTTCAGTTCTTTCTACATTTTGGATATTATCCCTCTAGCAGATGTGGGGTTAGTGGAGATTTTTTTCCCAATCAGGAGGTTGCCAATTTTTCTTATCGACTCTGTCCTTTGCCTTACAGAAAGAAGCTTTCCAGTTTTATGAGGTCAAATTTATCAATTCTTGATCTTAGAGCATGAGCCATTGGAGTTCTGTTTAGGAAATTTCCCCCTGTGCCAATGAGTTCAAAGCTCATTTCCACTTTCTCTTCTATTAGATTCAATGAAACTGGTATAATGTTGAGGTCCTTGATCCATTTGGACTTGACCTTTGTACAAGGTGACAAATATGGGTCTATTTTCATTCTTCTACACACAGACAGCCAGTTAGACCAGCATCACTTATTGAAGATGCTTTGTTTTTTCCATTGTATATTTTTGGTGTCTCTGTCAAAGATCAAGTGACAGTAAGTATGTGATTTTATTTCTGGGTCTTCAATTCTATTCCATAGATCAACATGTCTGTCTCTACAAATACCATGCAATTTTTATCACTATTGCTCTGTAGTAAAGCTTGAGGTCAGGGATGGTGATTCCTCCAGCTGCTCTTTTATTGTTAACAATTGTTTTCGCCATTCTGGGGTCTTGGCCATTCCAGATGAATTTGAGAATTGCTCTTTCCATGTCTTTGAAGAATTGTGTTGACATTTTGATGGGGATTGCATTGAATCTATAGATTGCCTAAAACCTCAGATAACAGCACATGTTGGAGAGGATGTGGAGAAAGAGGAACACTCCTCCATTTCTGGTAGGATTGCAAGCTGGTACAACAACCCAGCTATATCACTCTTGGGAATATACCCAAAAGATGCCCCACCATGCCACAGGGGCACGCATTCCTTTATGTTCATAGCAGCTTTATTTGTGATAGCCAGAAGCTGGAAACAACCTAGATATCCCATGACTGAAGAATGGATACAGAAAATGTGGTTCATTTACAAATGAAATACTACTCAGCTATTAAGAATGATGACATCCTGAGTTTTGCAGGCAAATGGATGGAACTAGAAAATATCATCCTGAGTGAGGTAACTCAGACCCAAGAGGACATGCATGATATGTACTCACTAATAAGTGGATATTAGCCAAAAAGAAAAAAAAGAAGAAAAGAAAAAAGAAAAGAAAGAAAAGGAAAGGAAAGGAAAGGAAAGGAAAGGAAAGGAAAGGAAAGGAAAGGAAAGGAAAGGAAAGGAAAGGAAAGGAAAGGAAAGGAAAGG
>NC_034598.1:20474421-20490582 GCF_900095145.1 Mus pahari
AGGACATCAAGTGAGGGATGGAGTTGCCATTCCACAGTCACACCTCTGACCCATAAATGTTTCTGTCTGAAAGAATTAAAAGGATGGAAACTGAGAGGAGCCTGAGGAAAAGAAGATCCAGTGACAGGCCCAAAGTGGGAACCAGCTCAACGGGATGTCCCAAGGCCTCACACTATTATTGAGGCTGTGGAAGGCTCACAAAAAGGAGCCTAGCATAACCAGACTCCGGAGGACCCAACAAACAGCTGAAAGAGTCAGATGCAGTTATTTGCACTCAACCATGGCCAGAAGCAGCTGAGCCCTGTTGTTGAATTAGGGAAGGCTGAAAGAGGCTGAGGAGCAGGACTACTCTGTAGGAGGATCATCAGTCTTTTTCTTTTTTTCTTTTTTTATTAGATATTTTCTTCATTTACATTTCAAATGATATCCCCTTTCCTAGTTTCCTCTCCAAAAATCCAATATACCCTCCCCCTCCCACTGCTCCCCAAACCACCCATTCCCACTTCCTGGCCCTGTACTGGGGCATAGAATCTTCGATATACCAAGGGCCTCTCCTACAATTGATAGCCAACTAGGCAATACTCTGCCACAAATGCAGCTAGAGACAAGAGCTCTGTGGGTACTGGTTAGTTCATATTGTTGTACATCCTATAGGGCTGCAGACCCCTTCAGCTCCTTGGGTACTTTCTCTACCTCCTTCATTGGGGACCCTGTGTTCCATCTAATAGATGACTGTGAGCATCCACTTAGGTATTTGCCAGGCACTGGCCTAGCCTCACAGGAGACAGCTATATAAGGGTCCTGTCAGCAAAATCTTGTTGGTATATGTAATGGTGTCTGCGTTTGGTGATTGTTTATGGGATGGACGCCCGGGTGGAGCCGTCTCTGGATGGTCCTTCCCACCGTATCAGCTCTGAACTTTGTCTCTGTAACTCCTTCCATGGGTATTTTGTCCCCCCTTCTAAGTATCCAGCAGTCTTAATTCATCTGGACTGGTGAGATCTTTCAAAAACTAGACCACGAAACAGACAGCATACACCAGCTGATATGAGGCCCCCAACACATATACAGTAGAAGACTTCCGGGCCTGTGTTCATTCAGAGATGATGCACCTAACCCTCAAGACACTGGAGGCCTCAGAGAGTTTAGAGGTCAGGTGGGGCGGGGTGGGCACATCCATGTGGAGACAGGGTAGGATGGGGAGGAGGTATGGGGTGTGGAACAGTCAGAGGGTGGATGAGGAGGGAAGGGGAATGGAATATGGAGTGTAAGAAATGATTTACAAATAAAATTAAATTTACAAAAGAATCATCCTCCTTTAAGATAAATTAGCTGATGTCTATAAGAAAATATTTGCACCAGGTTTTCTTGACAAAGATTGTCTACATGGTATGTGATGAGGATACAAAGTTCATCTGTGTCAATAAGTTGCTATTACATTAAATTGTACTCAGTATTATGATGTCCTGACCATGTGGCATCTTGATCACATTGCAAGATGTAACTGAGTTCTCTGTAGAAACAAAGCTAATAGGGAAGGGATCCAGTTTTTTTCAAAGAATTGACTCACGTGGTCAAATTGTCCAAGAAGACCCAAGACCTGTGTCTGACAACCAGAGAGCTCTGGGCTGGACACTAGAGTTCCCGCTGAAGTCTCTTGGCAGGAGAGCAAAGAACATAGTTTCAGTGAAGCCTTACAGCCTTATAGCCTAGAAGAGTTGATGACACATATGAAGTTTTTCAACCTCAGTCAGCCAATAAATTGGTCAGTTTCTTTGTTCTAATGAGATATTTGACTGATTGGATATTGACCCCCTTGTTGAGAAGGCAATCCAATTTACTTGTTATACAAATTTAAATGTTAATCTCATTCTCAATCTCAGTGGCAAACAAATGTTTAATTAAATGTCTGGGTACCTCATGGTCTATAGCCCAGTCAAGTTGACACAGAAAATTAGCATTGCCCCAGATGGCACAGCAGTTGCTCTCCTCCTGTGTACAGATTTCAAAATCTGTACATTTAAAACTTTTAAATTATTTTTAATATTTTAAAATTGAAACATAATCACATCAGTCTTTTCTTCATTTCCTACCACTAGCCCCTACTATGTACCTCATTGTTCACTATAGAAATGATGTCTATTGTTTCTTTAGTATATATATATATATATATATATATATATATATATTACATATATGCTTACATATAATTTTAAAATTAGATATATTATTTAACTAGATATACAAATATCCTATATTTAATATATGTACATCTAAATGTATGTACTCATATATTTAATGTATGAATATTATTTAGTGTGTGTATATGTATGTATATATACCATAAACACACACACACACATATATATATATATATATATATATATATATATATATATATGTGCATATATAGAAAAATTGTAAGATCCATAGGTTCAGGACTCTGCTGTGAGATTGTTTTTCTTGGAAATGACAGGAAAGTTTCATCCACGATACCTCAACAACATGGCTGCCTAAGCAAGACCTGGGGAAATGGAGCAGCAGTAGATATGCTAACATGGACAGGTGTAATCTCAAGAGACAACAACCATAGACAAAGAACTAGAGCCAACTAAAGAATACTGAAAGTAGAAAAAATAATCATCCCCAGGGGTGAGCCCCCTCATTGGTTATCCAATACTGTGTTCAGCACTGGAATGATAAATATATAAATTGCACTAAACTGACTGAGTAGTCTATAGTTACATATTTAGGCATATATATATATATATATATATATATATATATATTCATTCCATACTGTTGATTTGAAGTAGCAGCCTCTCTTTCTCTGGTTTGCTGCTGTTAGAGGAGAAAGAATGTCAACAGACCTAGTGAGACCCATGATCTCTAGTAGAGCTTTGGCTCAAAATTTCATTGTTGTTCAATTCACATATGCTATTCGGTAAAGTAAGTCACATGTCCAAGCTATGGAAACTGAGTGGGGAAAGGATATAACTCATACATAGAAAGATGTAGAACCTAATACTACATGACTTAAAATTCGTTAATTGAATAGAATCTACACTCAAAGCTCAAAGTAGTAAAACCTGGAAATGAAAGCTTGCCTAACCTTACTGACATGGCTTTTGGCTTCATATGACTTTTGGTGGTCTCTTGTCAGCCTGCCCCATGTCACACTATACAGGTTTGATAAAATATACAAAATAAAAATAAAATTTAGTACCGAAGGTTAGATTTCTTAATTATGAGATAGAAAGTTGAATTAATTTCTTCACCTTTTGGCCAAGATCTTGGAACTTCAGTTTAATCACTGTTGACTCTTTAAAAAAAAATCATTAACTCTTGTTCTCATTTTTTTTACAATCTTTGTGCTGGATATTAGTAATTCCTTGTGTAGGGCTTTGGTAAAAATGATAAATACTTTAAAGTACCTTAAAGTAAGTGTTCATTTATTGGATACGATGCATCTAATGGCATCAGATTTTTATGGTAAGCAGAAGGATATTTATAAATTGTATCCTAAAACTATTGACAGGGTTGTTCATTTTTTGTCTTTTAAGTGGAAGTTCTAGCCATGGTAATATCTGTACTTGAACCTTTAGGGATTATTCAAGTAATAACTCTTCAGTATTCCAACAAATGTAGTTATTGGCATAATAAAGTGTTTTTTCCCTTTTTAAGAGCTTATTTAGATAAATATTTGGAGTTGGGCCTTGTGACTCATGTATTTAATCCCAGAACTTGGGAGATTGAAGTTTGAGGATTTTTACAAGTTTGAGGGCAGCCTGAGGAAGAGAATAAGACATGTGTCTTCAAACAACAACAACAACAACAACAAAGCAAAGAAAAAACAAAAAAACCCAACCAACCAACCAACAAAAGAACAAAACAAAATCAGCCAAACAAAAAGAAAGAAAGAAAGAAAGAAAGAAAGAAAGAAAGAAAGAAAGAAAGAAAAGAAAGAAAAAGAAAAACCAAACCAAACCTAAAATCCTGGAAATCAATCAAAACAAAAAACAAATAAAACTTTGTTTTACTTTGTATTTAAGAGGAACTTAGTGTTCTTTTCTCTCCAAACTAAGAGCTGATTTTTTTTTTTTCAATAAATGAAATGTGCAATCCAGATCCAAGACTTGCACAGGTTAAAAAATTCAAATAGAATAAACAATCTGAAAGGAAGCTGATGGTTCTTATGTTCAAGTTCCTTTGACCTTTTAAGAAAATGGATGCTATTGGGGGCGTTGTAATGAACCCTGGCTCTAGCACCCTGACATTTCTAGTACTTCATTGCTTGATAATTTCTCTCTCTCCTGCTCAGACGATGTCTGCTGTTTGCCTTTTCTGCCTTCTACTTTGTGATTTATCTGTTGTTACTGAGAACTCAGTCTGTTTACTGTAACTATATTTTTATTATCCCTGTCTAAGGATGACTTTATGATTATGAGTTCCCTCTGAGTCGGCTCTAAATTTGTTTCTGCTAGCACTCTACAGTGTTACTTTAAGCCATAACATCTTATAGTATACTGCTGAATATACTGTTGAACAAACATTGCAAAAATTTATTTCTTTGCCTCCTCAGATTTTAATTCAGTAATCAACAGTCTTAGGGAGTGGTTAACTCAATCCAGTAACTGAAATCAATAGAGAATGAGTCATCAAATATGGTTGGTGACAAAGTTGCACAGAAACAGAAATATTAGGCATTCATAGCTTCCCTGCACTAACAGACAGCCAGGATTTTCATTTATTTTGTAAATCTAAAGATAAACCCAAAGGCTACTGTGCAATGTATTGCACAACAGACACCTTAATGGGATCTGAATGTAGAGCTGTCAGGGTTTTGCTTATAAATAATGTTATTTTCTAGACAATTTTATTTAAGAGATTGTGCATATTTTCTTTCCTGAGTAAATATGTGGATTGAGCCACAGTATATCAATAAAAGTGCAGGGGAATGTCTTACACATACAAACACATTATCTGATCACAATTCCTATGTAGTTATTTGCTCAGAGATGGAGGTATATTTAGGCCAAAGATCATTGAAGAGGGAAAAATCTCATGCATTTGACTTCTTCAGCACACTGAACACATACCTAATGTACCAAACCAGGACAGCATCGATTTTTTTGTTTTCATTTTTAGCTCTGAAGTTGTGTTTATGGATCAGTGAGAAGTAGGGACTGTTAGAAATAATTTCAACCTTAAAAGAACTGTAGTCTTTACCTACTTGTCTTTTGCTGGTATCTGAAAAAGGCCATCAACCTCTCCCCATTTTAATACATCTATAAAACTGAAGTCTGAAGAGAACTATTCCAAAATAGAATATCATGCTTTAGAATATTCTCAACTACCTTCCCCATATTTATATTTTGCTAGTAGGCTGCCTAGGACATTGTTCAAGAACATATCTTTTGGAGGTACATGACTGATAGTGTGGAATTCTGGCTCCATTCAAATTCTGAGCTGGATGAGATTAGAAACATTTTTGAGAAAGAAAGAAAAGAAAAGAAAAAAACATAGGGATAATAACTTCCTAACAAATGCAGCAAGTAAATGAATGAAACATATGCTATATTTGGTGCTCAGTAAGTGAAGAATAGAACGATCTAGAAAATGTTGGGCTTTGCCAGGGACATTACTTTTCTAGTAGTGTAATAACATTATTGCCCTTCCTTTACCTATCAGGACATGTGCAGACCTGTTTAAATACCATTGGTAGACCAGTGTTGTTGTTTTACAGTGTTGTTGGCAGAATTCTTTAATGTGAATAGATCCAATGTGAACAGACAATACTGGCAGCAAATAACACTGGCAAACCTATTGTAATGGCTTGTATATTCTTGGACCAGGGAGTGGCACCATTTGGAGGTGTGGCCTGGTTGGAATAGGTGTGACCTGGTTGGAGTAGGTGTGTCACTGTGGGTGTGGGCTTAAGATCTCACCCCAGTTGCCTGGAAGTGAGTGTTCCAGTAGCAGCCTTGGGATGAAGACGTAGAACTCTCAGCTCCTCCTGCACCATGCCTTCCTGGATACTGCCATGCTCCTGCCTTGATGATAATGGACTGAACCTCTGAACCTGTAAGCCAGCCCCAATTAAATGTTGTTTTTATATGACTTGCCTTGGTCATGGTGTCTGTTCACAGCAGTAAAACCCTAACTAATACACCTATATTTGAAAATATTAAGATGTATTCATTGGGAATAACATTGCTATGTTTGAATCTGAACTATGCACAGCAGCAGATGTTTTGAATGCTTCCCCCACCCAACTTAGGCCTTTGTTTGAGGAAGTTTTAGAAAGGAAGACATACCGGGAGGAAACAGGGCACTGAACAATTTCCTTTGAGGTACCTTCTGCTTTATATCATGTTCCTGGATTCAAGGTGTCAGCTGTTTTCCTCCACTCCTTTCCTAACGTGATTGACAGAATCCTTTGAAACCATGGACTGGAAAAAAAAAAAAAGAAGCAACCTCCTCTGTAGGACTGTGAAAGGCAGTCTGGTTTCTGGGTGAGCAAGGTTTGGAAACCCCAGCGACCCTGAGGGATGGTAGGCATTTTGCCATGCTCCTGAACACCAGGCTCCTGGCACAAGGCCACAGGTCTCCATAGGTTTGTGAACATCAGTCACATAAGGGCAACTCCCCAAGCCCTTCCATAGGTAAAGGACATTACTGCAAGTCATGAATCTTCCAGACAGATCTCTATTTTAACGAGGCACGTAAAGGCCTGTAGGCTTAGCCAATTAAACGGTCCTTCCCAGACGCTCCTCCCTGCAAATGGTATTTAACCTCAAGCCTGCCCTGAGAAGGTAGGGTACAGTTTTACTCATCACCGCTCTCTGCCATGACAACAAATGCTTTAAAACCATGGACTGTCTCTTTTCATCAGGATCTCCTATGGGGAGCAATGGAGAAGGCTTTCCCCTAAAGAGCCTAATCTCCCATGAAAGGCCTCTCAGCTCTCCCAGACATCGCCTCCACCAAGCCAATCTGCCTGCTGAACAAGCCAAGGATTCTCCTTCCCATGGTACCCAGTCGGAGCTACCCTCTTTTTCCCTTGGCCCTGGGCTAGATCCAGCCCTTGGGCCCCCACTCCATTCTCAGCTCTTCCGTGGCTCCTAGAGGTTCCTGGGTGCCCAAGAGTCTGAGAAACAGATGGTCCCTACCTCCCTGTAGGCGCGGGAATCCCCAAGGCCAGGTCTGGCCCTCCCTGGGACCCCAGACTGCCTTCCCCACCTACCAGAGCTGTGCCCCCACAACTTCACAGAGCCTGACACCTTCCAGGCATTGGCTTGGGGTAAGCCCAGTCAAAACTCCCATCCCCACCCCCACCCCCACCCCGCCCCAGGGGTTGACAAGTGGATGCTGAACACACCAAACCCAACACTCCTCATTTTTTTGAGGTATTTTCTCATGCATATGAAAAATAAAAATAAACACAGAAAGTTGATTACCAGAGAAGTAGAGTTACTGTGACTAAGACTTAGCAGTGCAATCTTAGACACTTGTAATTAGTTTGTGGAATGGATTTGGGAATCTTGGATAATAAGGGTTGGAGTGTTCCTAAAATGTTTAAAGCAGAGCTTAATGAGCAATTCTGAAAGCTCAGAGATCAAAATGGTGACAGAATTATGTACCATAAAGACTCTTCTCATTAGTATCTAGGTTTGGTGGCTGATGATGGGATGGATTCCCAGATGGGGTAGTCTCTGGATAGTCCATCCTTCTCACAGACTTTCAGACAAAACTGGGATATGGCTTGAAGATACTGAGTCATGTCCTGGGAACTGAGTGAGGCTGTATTAAAACAAAGCCAAACAAATAAAACCACAATGGCATGTTTAATTCTGGGTTAGAAACTTCAGGTTAACACAGATTCCAGGAGGAAACGTCATTATGACTGCTAACTTTTAGTCAGGTTTACAGTAAAAACAGGGGCAAAGGGCAGACTGGAGAGTTTTTAAAAATAGGTTAGATAAAGGAAGAAATTGGAAGCACGAGCAAAAACAATGCATGGATTAAAGTGACTAATGGCATCATTTTAAAAGAAAGTCAAAGGTTTTGCCTTGGGACAAGAGAAAATTTTATTAAGGGCCTTTCGGGAGTTTATCAGTCTCTCCCCAGTACAGTCTTATAGATTACACAATTATGAACTAAATCCAGTACTTACCCATCAAAGGTGGAGAGAGTTACTGGGACACCTGCTCACCGAAAACTGCCAGGGAAGTATTTGCCCAGGTCCACAGTCACATCCCTCAGAGGCTGTTGAATAGCAATCTAAAGAGGCATGGACACTGTACCAGCTGGCTCAGACCTTGGGACTGCCCATGTGCATTCTAATAGTACAGATGTGCATTATCCAGGAGCTACAAGTCAGATCAACTTCCACTTCTTTTAGGAAAAGGCCCATGATGCCTGGAAGTTCATAATAGGTGAGGGATACCTATATTGGTCTGTCTGAAGGGAATGTGTGACGCCTCAGTGAGAAGCATTTGCTTCAGTGGCCATACTACAACACTGGAGATTCCAGAAACATGTAGCAAGTACCTAAGAAAGTTGTAGTAAATGAGAGGAGCTAACACCAAGGAGATGTACTGTGAACTATAAACAGCAAGGCCACGATAACCCAAGACTGTCAGAGTTCAGAGTTCATCACCACTTGGCCCCAGTGCTAGACATAGAGCTATGCAAATTACTGATTTTAGTTATTTTCTAATACATATTTCTATTGAAAAAAATATTTTTCATACTATGTGTTCTGATAAGATCTACTTCCCAGACCCTCCTTAATGATTTCCTACTATAATTTGTCTGGTCTTAATTTGATCCTTTTATTCTGTTCTTCTCCTGATCGGTTTTGAAGTGTAAATGTTTATTTACATTGAGGATAAATGCCAGGAAAGGGAACTAGGCCACTGGAGATATTTGAAAGGTTCTCCTGGGTCCTTTGTCTCTTGTTCTTGGTTACTGTAACTGTGGAGTGTCTTGTTCTGTTCTGCCATCCCTTCCCTAGTATGGTGGACAGAACCTATTGGAATCATTACTGTCTCTACTTAGGTTGTTCCTTTCAAAACATAGCAAGGATGATTGGCACCAGAGATTTTTTTTTTAATTATTTTATTTATTTACATACCAAATGTAGCCCTGAATCCTGGTTCTCCCTCCCAGAATTCTTTACCTCACCCACTCTCCAAGAATAAACTGATGATTGTATGTCCTAATTTGAGTTTTAATATTTACAGAGGCTCAAAGCTAAGAGTTTTTTTGAATCCTAAGTGAGTTTTCGAATTTGGACTCTTTAATATTTTTAAGACTCTAGAGTCTTTTGGAGTTGGAATAAACATACTATATTTTGTGAGTTAAGTTTGAGGCTGGAAGTTCCAGAGGTGGGGGGGGGGGTGATGGTTTAAATCTGAAATGCCCCAGTCATATTTTTAAATATTTGGTTCCTAGCTCATGGCAACAATTTAGAACTGTGGACAAATTTGTAAATGAAACCTAACACAGGTTGGGCATGTTCTGAAGGCTATGCTTTGTTATAACTAACCTGACACACGTTCCTCATCATGTTGTTTAAACCCTGTGACAACATAAATCAAAATTAGTATTTCTTTCTTGAAGTTGATTTTCTTGGATACTTCATTACATCAGTGTAAAAGCTTGACAAATAAGAGTTTTGATCAAAGGAAACTATTACTTTCTAAACTGTAATAATGGACAAAACAATTTAGTTTCTATCATACATTTATGCACAGGGAGAATGTGACAACAGACATAGGACAATGTGATTAGCTGTGATTAATTTAAAAACAGAATCCTTTACAACATGGCCTTAGATCAAAGCGTTACACAAACTCCTGAAAGAAGTTATTATAAAATACTTGAAAGTGAAAGGGATAGGTAATATGAAGGATGAAAATAATTGCTTATGCTTCATCTCTGTGTTTCCAAAGCTACTGAGCTTCTGAAGTGAACTGTTGATCTGTGCAAGGGCAGTAGTCACTTAATAGCAAATAAGTTTTAATTTTTCAAATAAAGTGCAAAGCTTCAAAGTTAATTTAAAAAGAATATAAGCTGCAGTTTTGCATCTATTAGAAGGAAAGGTGTAACTTACGTAAGCATGAACCTAAGGGAATTGATATGTGATGTTGGAGAGAAGCAAACTAATATTACATAATAAATGCTCTCTATTTTCTGAGCAAAATCCAGTTTGCTCAGAAGTTCATCTCCTCTTATAGTAATACTGAGATATATATATATATATATATATATATATATATATATATATATATGCATAAGATTATAGCAATGTATTGCATTGCTTGGGATATAAAAATATTATCCACTTCTAGGAGAAGTAATATAATACATATATATCCTATGATATTCAGATTCTGACAAAGTATACAGTGCTTTCTATTCAATTTTATTTTAGTCCCCAGGTTCCTATTTTTTCCTCTAAGAACACACATTCAGCCCTGGTTTGGGAGTCAATTTGTTCTTATGAGCACAGGAGCCATTAGCTTTGGTGTTCTTGCTTACTTCCTTTAGCATGGACATTTCATTTCTAAGTCAACTTAACCAGAATAACCAAAGCTTAAGTGCTCTCGCTTAGCTGCATTTGGAGGCAACCTTCACCTTACAAATGAGGATTGTGAGAAAGAATGCCTAAAAATTTCAGAATCACTTATCTAGAGTGTACCTTTGCTCAAGAACTGGGCAAAGAGATTAAAAACTGGTGCTTGTGCCCTGGACCACCTGCTGCTGACCCTACTTGCCCTTGCGGGGTGGGGATGACGTGTGCAGAATCAACAGCACAGACTCTGAGAGCAGATGAGAACACCACAGCAAGCTCAAATGAATGCTGTTGCAAGCTTACTTACTAATCCATAGAGCTGCCCTTTATACCTTCCACCTGCATCCCATTGGGTCCAAGCAAGCCTCTCTTCCAAGCAGGAATTCCTGATTGGCTTGCATTATCTGCATCAGCAATGGATGGTCTCTCAGGCAGTTTTCATTCAGTTCCTCCTATAGGTGTTGCCTCTGCAGCTGGACAGCCCTGTTTATGCAGAGGTGGCCACCTCCATTCCTCCTACTAAGAAATACTTATGGCCTATCTCACCCTCTGGATGCTGGATGTTGAGACCTTGAACTGGTAGAAAACTGAATTGCATTTTCTGAGTAATAGTGTTCACTGTATAGCTATGGTGTCTATCTCTATCTCTATCTCTATCTATCTATACTTATACCTATACCTATACCATCTATATCTATATATTATACATTATATATCATATATATGTATACACACACACATACACACACACACACATATTATATATATATATATATATATATATATATATATATATATAAAATGCGGGATATACACTCATGTATGTGTATATGATATCCATGTACACATATTTATACATCATACACATCATGTGTGTGTTAAAGGAAGCAGCAGTTCATGGCTCCCATGTGGATTTATGTTGCTAATAATAGAAAAATTTCTTGAATAACTATTTTTTGTCATTTCTCTACGGTTTTCAGACTTTGTAAGTTATTTTTATTTGTAATTTTAACAAATTTTTATTAGTTATGATTATTTTGCTAGGAATAAGCCTATGTTTCTTCTTATAGTCATTCTTTAAATCTTCTTGTATCACTTGAGGGTTGTTTTGTGACCAATTATATGGTAGATTTTGGAGAAAGTGCCATGAGGTCCTGAGAAGAAGGTATATACTTTTGCTTTAGGGTAAAATGTTTTGTAGATATCTATTAAATACATTTGGTCTTAGTTTCACTGTCCCTCTGTTTAGTTTCTGTTACAATGACCTGTCTATTGGTGTCTATTATTGTGTGTGTGTCAATGTATGTTTTGAACTTTAGTAAAGTTTCTATGAATGTGGGTGTTCTTGCATTTGGGGCATAGATGTTCAGAATGGAGACTTTCTCTTCATGGATTTTCCCCTTGATGCATATGAAGTTTCCTTTTTCATCAGGCTTGATAACTTTTGTATGAAAGTCTATTTTATTGGATATTAGGATAGCAACTCCTGCTTGTTTCCTGGGACCGTTTACTTAGAAGAACTTTTTCCATTCTTTTACTCTGAGATAGTGTCTGTCTTTGTTATTGAGGTGTGTTTCTTGTATGCAGCAAAATGCTGGATCTTGTTTGCATATCCAGTGTGTTAGCATATGTCTTTTTATAGGTGACTTGAGTCCACTAATACTGAGGGATAATAAAGAGGGATGGCTATTGGTTTCTGATTTTTTTTTTTTTTTTTTGTAGGTCGCTTTATATGTTATGGGTCTCTGATTTTGACTTTGTCGTGAGATGCTTAATATCTTGTCCTCTCTTTGGTGCAGGTGCCTTCCTTGGTTGGAGATTTTCCTCTAGAATCCTCTGTAGGGCTGGATTGGTAGATGGATACTGTTTGAATTTGTTTTTGTCCTGGAATATTTTGTTTTCTCCATCTATGTTGATTGGGAATTTTACTAGCTATAGTAGCCTAGGATAGCATTTCTGTTTTCTTAGAGTCTGAATGTACTTTGACCAGACTCTTCTGGCTTTCATAGTCTCTTTTGAGAAATCTGGTGTAATTTTCATAGGTCTACCTTTGTGTGTTGCTTGGCCCTTTTCCCTTGCAGCTTTTAATATGCTTTCTTTTTTTTCTGTGCATTAAGTGTTTTAATTATTATGTGATGAGAGGATTTTCTTTTCTGGCCCCATTTATTTGGTGTTCTATGGCCATCTATTTCATTAATTTGTGGAAGTTTTCTTCTATGATTTTGTTGAAGACATTTTCAGGTCCTTTGAGCTGGGAATCTTAGTTTTCCTCTATTCCAATTATTCTTAGATTTGTTTTTTTCATTCTGTCCCGAATTTCTTGGATGCTTTGGGTTAGGAGATTTTTATGTATTGAATTTTCTTTGACAATTGTGTCAATCTCCTCTATGGTCTCTTCCACACCTGAAATTCTCTCTCTTCTATCTCTTGTATTCTGTTGGTGATACTTACATCTGTAATTCCCGACCTCTTTCCTAGGTTTTCCATTTCCAGGTCTGTTTCCATTTGTGTTTTCTTTATTGTTTTGTCTTCCACTTTTAGGTCTGTAGATCACATTATTCAATTCCATTACCTGTTTACCTGTGTTTTCCTATATTTATTTCACTGAGTTATTGATATCCTCCTTAAAGGACTCTATTATTTTCAGGAGATAGGATTTTTAGCTCAGCTTCCTGTTTTTCAGGTGTGTTGGTGTATTCAGGGCTTGCTGTGGTGGGAGAACAGAGTTCTGATGATGCCCACATATTTTGGGTTCTGTTGATTATGGTCTTGTCTTGCCTTTATAGCATCTGTGTATCCCTGGTTTTAGTTGGTCTGAGTGACTATCTGGAGTCTGCCTCTTTTGGCCCTGGGTTGCTTCCGGTCTCCTGGTAGGCCTGTATCCTTGGCTGTATCAGACCACCTGTGGGGCCTTCCAACTGGAGGCCCTTCACAGGTGCAGAGAAGCTGCTGATCTGTTGCCCTGGCTGCAGTAAATCTTCTGGGAGGTCTTCAGACTGTTGGGTCTTCAGTGTAACGTTCAAGCTATTGTCCAACTGCTCTGAGTGCAGGTGACCCTCAACTACTCTGAGTGCAGCGCATCCTCAATAGCTTTGAGTTTAGCGGGTCCTCTTGCATGATTCTTAACTGGAGAAGAGCAGCTAAGAGTTTGCCCCAGCATAAAGGAAGGGGCAGAAGTGACAGAAGGAGAGTGGTATTTGGGAGGGCGGGGGTTTTGGTCAGTGATGGGTCCCTAGTCCACCAGGCTCCCAGCAGCAGCTCTGGGACTACAGAGGGGTTATGGTGGTTCTCACCAACTGCTCTGAGTTTATCAGGTTCTCTAGGATGGGTCAAGATATGGTGTCTTTACTGGAGCAGTAAACTGCTTTTTCTACATTGAGTATTGCTTCAATCTGTTATCAAAATATTTTGACTTAAAACTTTTGATGTATACATATTTCTGTGTAATTAATTAAAAATGCCTCTTGTGGGGTCATGAAAGGCAGCTTGTTTTATGGTGGAGCTAGGTTTCAACCTCGGAGATCCAGCAGATAACTCTGCAAGGGACAGCAGGCCTGTTTGCCCTGCTCCCAGACACTAGGCTCCTGACAGGAGTCACCAGCTATATAATTCTGTGACATTGTCAGTCACATAGGACAATGCCTGGGTCCCTGTTATTCTGTCTGGACTCCACACCCAGAGATACCTGGCAATAGCCAGGTAGTCTGGCCCACTATAAAAAGGGCTGTTTGCTTCCTGCTCCATCTCTTACTCTTACTCCTGTTTCCAGGTTGCTTCTCTCTTGCCTTTCACTCACCCCCTCTCCGCATTCCCTTCCCCCATCTCTCCACATGGCCCTGGTCTGCTTCTACTTTCCTACTTTCTCCCTCTCTCTGTCTTTCTACAATAAAGGCCTTAAAACCATGGACTGTCTCTTCTCATCAGGATCTGCTGTGCTAGAAAAATGGAGCAGGTCTTCCTCTAAAGAGCCATGTGTCTAACCTCCCACCAGAGGCCTTTCTGCATTCTCAGTCATTGATTCAGGCAAGCCAATCTGCTGGCTGAGCAAAGCAAAGACTCCTCCCAGCAGAGATCAGCCGGAGTGCTCTCCTCTTGCCCTTTTCTTTTCAGGCCAGGCCAGAGACTGCCCATTGCCCCCTACTCTGTTCTCACCTCCTCTGCGACATCCAGCAGAGTCTGCTGTTGTCCAACAGCTAGAACCCGCTGTCCCCAGCCTCCACACAGACCCAGGAACCCAGAGCTAACTCCTGCAGGTCTTCAGGGACCTCAGACTGTACTTTCCCAACCCAGAGCAGGGACTGGGGATTTCTCACAGCCCGATGTCCACCCTGCAGCATGGGGTGTGCAGTCAAACTTTCTGCTTCCTACTTTGTCCAGAGGCCTGAGCCCTGGGTCAGACACAGGACCCCATTTTTAACCCACATAGTTATATGAACATGCTAATTCCTAAAAGCCCCTAATATGTTGCCTTACACACTAAAAGGGACTTTATATTTTCCATTAACCTTAGGATTCTGAGATGGAGGGACTAGTCTGGTTTGTCATAGGAAGGCCAGGTCAATCATAAGATTCCTTGTATCAGAAAGGCAGAATAGTATGGGCCAGTACCAAGAGAATGCAGGGTGATAAAGAGGCTGATATAGGAATAATGTAATCAAAATCCAAAGAATAAAGACAGTCTCTTGAAGATAAAGAAGGCAATGGGATGTCATATAGAATCTCCAGAGAGAGCTGGTCTGTTGACAACCTTGATTTATTCTCACAAGATTAACTTCAGACTTCTGAGTGCCAACAATTTAAGAGAGAATTCAATGCTTTTAACCCACTGAATCTGTGGCTAAAGACCATCTGAACCTTCAACAGCTCCGACAACAGTATAGCACACACATGCTGTTCAATGTTTCCCTCCAAGATTAAGTGAATAACTTAAAAAGCTGTTATCTTTGAAGCCACAACATGCTGGTTTCCAAGTCTACATCCTGAAGAGATTATTCTCCTATGCCTTAGTCTTTGTTTAGTTCTGTAAACAGCGAGTGGAAGTCTCTAGACTTCCTGGCAACTTTCTATACATGATAATTATCAAAGTTGCTTATACATTGTCCATCTACGGTTTATTTGCTTTCTAAAGCAATAGTGATTTTCTACCATTTATATCTTTATCTCCTCAAAGGGAAAAATACAGATGTATTTTTTTTTAATTTAGTGAATAAAATATTATGCCATAAAATATGTAATTGTGATATTATTGCAGTGGTATTATTAGGCTGTATGGCCTTGTTGGCAGAGGTGTGTTACTGTGTCACTATGGGCATGGGCTCTAAGACTCTTGTCCTAGCTACCTGGAAGCCAGACTTCTCCTCGTGACCTTCAGATGAAGCTCTAAAACTCACAGCTCCTTCTGTACCATGCCTGCCTGGATGCTGTCATGCTCCCACCTTGATGATAATGGACTCTGAACTTCTGAACCTATAAGCCGCCCAAAATTAAATGTTTTCTTTATAAGAGTTGCCTTGAACACTGAAATTGATAGAGNAGAAAGTGGGGAAAAACCTCGAAGATATGGGCACAGGGAAAAAATT
>NC_034598.1:20491888-20492875 GCF_900095145.1 Mus pahari
GCTTGTGTCTCTAGCTGCATATGTAGCAGAAGATGGCCTAATCGGCCATCACTGGGAAGAGAGGCCCCTTGGTCTTGCAAACTTTATATGGCCCATCACAAGGGAAGGCCTGGGCCAAGTAGTGGGAGTGGGTTGGTAGGGGAGCAGGGGCGGGGGGTTATAGGGAACTTTTGGGATAGCATTTGAATGTAAATAAAGAAAATAATAATAATTTAAAAAATTGAGAAAAAAAAACTTTAAATAAAAAAAAAGAGTTGCCTTGATCATAGTGTTCACAGAAGTAAAACCCTAACTATAACAAACATAAATATATGTATAACATATCAGTTATTTAAACTTATCTGCCTGTTTAGTTTTTATCAGATTTAAGAAGTTTTTCATAGTCTATTCCTGATCTATTGATAATAAATTTTAAGCTAATATTTATTTTTGGTTCTTTAAAATCTGACCAGGTTGCATATTTATGGCATGATATATTCCTTCCATATTAAGGAACAAATGATTTCTCTATGACTAGTTTAGTTTTTCAACTACAATTATTTCTCTATTGAGATTCTACTATGTATGTAAATATACAAATGGTTTATCAACATTTTTATCTTTTACAAAAATGTATTATATACCATTTTCATAATTGTAATAAAATGTTAATATTTTAAAAATAATTTTCTTTAACATCATGGATTGTAGTATATAATTTATACATATTTTTCTTAGCAATACAAGCAAATTGCACTTATTCTCTATATGTCCTGTTTTCCTTTATTTTCTATTTTGCTTTTACATTTCACAATTTAGCTCTAATGGCTTTGGGCAGTTTGCAACCTGTAAAGCAAATCACATGAATTAATAAACTGATATCTGCTTTAGTTTCCTGGAAGGAATTAATCTTTATTTTATGGAGAATATCAGTTTTGCCTTTCAGTTCACTTTTTGGTTTATTTGTTTATTTTTCTGTTTTTTTTTTTTTTTTTTTTTTTTTTTTTT
>NC_034598.1:20493139-20496321 GCF_900095145.1 Mus pahari
TGCCTCCCAAGTGCTGGGATTAAAGGCGTAAGCCACCACTCCTGGCTTGTCTGCTTGCTTTTAATAGTAATTAAGAAAGCCTTCAAAACTTTCCTCATGGAAAAATACTAAATATTTCTGAACGTGTTGCAGCGACGACAGTAAATATACAGTCATGACATAAAATAAGGTTTGAGATAAAATAAGTTGCAAAAAGCATGCATTCCCAAAGCCTAGTTCTAGGTATTTAGTTACTCAATATGCTGTATAGAGATGATATTATAGACACAATTCCTTATTTTCAATGAAGGCCGCTAATGATCCCAATCAGAATTTAAAATAGCTCCATGAAGAGATACAATCATAGTGTGTGCAAGATATGATCATGGTATATCTGTATGTATTTGTATTGAGGTGAATTGTGAACAGAAAATGGCTGTTACTCTCTTAAGAAAATGAAATGCTTCCTCATAAAGTAAAAGAGGGAGAGCATATAGATAGGGTAAGCCTGGGCTAATTAATATCCAGCAAATAACATTTGATTAAAAACAAACAAACAAACAAAGAAACAAAAAAAAATAGAGTTTATTTAAAGAATTCCAGGGGAAATGTATCCAAATTGGGATGAAAATGCTGGATGAAACAGTTTGTTTTCTTCAGCAAAGTAAATCTGAAGGTAGTTTTTGTTTTGTGTTTTTGTTTTGTGGTTTACTGAACCACAATGGACTTAAAATAATAGCATAAAAAATCAAACAACTTCAAAAGCATAAATTTGAAGTTAGGATAACTCCACGGATTTAGAACTATCAGAAGCCCACAAAACTGATTTGCAACTCCCTGTCCATTTACATTTTGTGAAACTGTTTAGGATTTCAAGAAATGCTGAAGCTTCCAGAGCTGTATGGAATGAAAGTGGGCTCTACCCACTTGGTCATTTTGAACAGACCAAACTCTATGTCATCCATATAGAGTATGAAGCCAGCTATGCTAAATACATCCAGCGTGCAAACTGCATATTAAGAATATGATGAAAGGATGGACTATCCAGAGACTACCCCATTCGGGAGTCCATCCCATCATCAGCCACCAAACCTAGATACTAATGCTCATGCCAGCAAGATTCTGCTGAAGGGTCCCTGATATTGCGGCCTCTTGTGAGGCTATGCCAGTGCCTGGCAAACACAGAAGTGGATGCTCACAGCCAGCTATTGGATGGAACACAGGGTCCCCAATGGAGGAGCTAGAGAAAGTACCCAAGGAGNTGAAGGGGGCTGCAACCCTGTAGGTGCAACAACAATATGAACTAACCAGTACCCCCTGAGCTTGTGTCTCTAGCTGCATATGTAGCAGAAGATGGCCTAATCGGCCATCACTGGGAATAGAGGCCCCTTGGTTTTGCAAACTTTATATGACCCATCACAAGGGAAGGCCTGGGCCAAGTAGTGGGAGTAGGTGGGTAGGGGAGCAGGGGTGGGGGGGGTATAGGGAACTTTCGGGATAGCATTTGAAATGTAAATAAAGAAAATTTTAAAAAATGAATTAAAAAAAAAGAATATGCTGAACCATTATCATCAGACCCATTTCAGTCTATATCCTTTTGTATTTTTATTTTGTTAAATAATTATATTAGAAATTAATAATTGTGTTTTATTTACTAAAGTTAACTTCATTTTTTCATTTTTAAATTTACCCATAACAACCACTTTATTAGGTTTTCTCATTTTTATATAACTTCTTTAGGAAACTAATTTTTATCAAGGTTTGTAATGTTAAATATATATTGGAATATTAACACTACCTAACTTTTGCATACATGTGTTTGTGTGAGGTCTCCTGTCCTTTATTCTGCTCAATCAATTAATTAATGTAGATTTGATGAAACAGAAAGAACAAAGCAATAGACTTGAAGCTTTGGCTTCCTACCCCCTGCATAAGAAGATGATTGGATGTGTGTCTACCATCCGTAGTGAGCTCTGAAAACACAGACATTGTTTTCGTAAAATAAATTTTGGTCCTTCTTCTCTAGCTTATCATTCTAGCACAGCATATAGTTCTACAGACCGCTACTACCTCATGAACCTGTGTAAGTCTCCTTGGGTTACAGTAGTCCTTTCATTTCTCCTGACACATGCTGAGTTTATGATTATCTTAGCAGTTAATGAACCATGTCATAATGACTTCTTCTTTGTCCATTTCTGGATATCTGTGAGTTCCTGAGGAATAAAATTGTGATAAAATCATGATATATCTCTCATTCCTAGACAGGTGTACTTCTCCTGTAAGGCATTTAAAAATATTTTTTGAGTGAATAAGTAAATTTATCAATTGAGACCGGGGACATGTTTGTTTTATGTTTCTACATGAAACATCTTTTATTGTAAATAAATATTAAAATGATTCATGACAGGTTGCCCCAAATGGAGATGATCCATGTTTGTCAAGGCTTTTAACTTTAAAGAAGGGTGTTTAAAATGAAAGAATGTCTGGTGGAATCACCATGCCTGACCTTAAGCTGTACTACAGAGCAATTGTGATAAAAACTGCATGGTACTGGTAGAGCGACAGACATGTAGATCAATGGAATAGAATTGAAGATCCAGGAATGAATCCACGCATGGTCACTTGATCTTTGACAAGGGAGCTAAAACCCATCCAGTGGTAAAAAGACAGCATTTTCAACAAATGGTGCTGGCACAACTGGCGGCTATCATGTAAAACAATGAGAATTGATCCATTCTTATCTCCTTGTACAAAGCTCAAGTCTAAGTGGATCAAAGACCTCCACATAAACCCAGAGACACTGAAATTGCTAGAGGAGAAAGTAGGGAAAAGCCTTGAAGATATGGGCACAGGGAAAAACTTTCTCAACAGAACACCAATGATCTGTGCTGTAAAATCAAGAATTGATGAATGGGACCTCATAAAATTGCAAAGCTTCTGTAAGGCAAAAGACACTATCAACAAGACAAAAGGGCCACCAACAGATTGGGAAAGGATTTTAACCAATCCTAAATCTGATAGAGGACTAATATCCAATACATACAAAGAGCTCAGGAGCTAGACTCCAGAAATTCAAATAACCCCATTAAAAATGGGGTACAGAGCTATACAAAGAATTCTCAACTGAGGAATCCCAAATGGCTGAGAAACACCTGAAAAAATGTTCAACATCCTTAGTCATCAGGGAAATGCAAATCAAAACA
>NC_034598.1:20497183-20500649 GCF_900095145.1 Mus pahari
AGAGGCCCCTTGGTCTTGCAAACTTTATATGACCCAGCACAGGGGAAGACCAAGGCCAAGAAGTGGGAGTGGGTGGGTAGGGGAGTAGGGGTTGGGGGGTATAGGGAACTTTCGGGATAGCATTTGACATGTAAATAAAGAAAATAATAATAATAATAAATATATTAAAAATTAAAAAAGAAGGGTGTTTAATAAGCGTATAGCAAGCAAATTTGAAAAAGATAATAGCAAGCTAAAAAATTAGCAGAAGATCAGATCAAACAGCAAATCATTCTGCAGGATGAAGAGAAGAAGCCCCATTGACGCAGTCATCTCGGGCCCCTACTCTAAAGAGGCACAGGCAGAAAGCCTTTCCCACAGAGGACACTTTGCAATCCCACTTCTTGACACAGATATTTTCTGTAGCATTGAAAAAGAATAGTAACCTGTACTGGAAATGTTTTCTGTCTAGGTCTTCCCAAGAGCATGGTTTTGTTTGTTTGTTTGTTTGTTTGTTTTTCTTTTAATAACCTTAGTGTTTGCTCTTTCCTTCATCCCTGTTAGAAAGCCAGTGTTGTCTGCCTGGTCCTGGATAGGAAGTCACAAAGGACACTTGAAATAAACCTATTCCAGTCCAAAACAGGGAGGTCCATATTGTTTTCAGAGTATATTCTCAGCAAGTACAAATAGGTCATAATAGTTTACCAGGATAATTTATATTAAGTGGTCTTGTCATTTTAGATTTGGCAATATTCAACTGAATCTTAGACCCTAAACACCAGTTTTAAATAATTTCTCTTTTTGTTTCAAGATTCAGCAGTCTCCCAAATAATTTATTTCTTTTTTCTTTTCTTTTCTTTTCTTTTCTTTTCTTTTCTTTTCTTTTCTTTTCTTTTCTTTTCTTTTCTTTTTGTTTTTTCTTTTCTTTTCTTTTCTCTTCTCGTCTCTTCTCTTCTCTTTTCTCCTCTCTTTTATTTTTCCTTTCCTTTCTTTCCTTCTTTTTCTTCCTTCCTTCCTCCCTTCATGTCTTCCTTCCTTCCTTCCTTTTTTCCTTCCTTCCTTCCTTCCTTCCTTCCTTCCTTCCTTCCTTCCTTCCTTCCTTCCTCCCTTTCTTCCTTCTTTCCTTCCTTTTTCCCATGGTTTCTTTGTATAGTCTTGGCTGTCCTAAAACTAGCCTTGTAGACCAGGTTGTCCTAAACCTCACAGAAATCCTACTCCCTCTGCCTTCAGAGTACTGGGATTAAAGGCATGCACCACTACTATCTTAAATAAAATGATTCTTGAAAAGTCAGTTCCCACAGTTATCTTGAGTAGAAAATATCTTAAGACAGTCAAACTGATATTAATAGATCTTTTTGTATCATTGTATTGATAGTAAATGTAAACTTTACATTAACTTTAGTAACAATGCATATGGCATAATTAGGTGTTATTAACCACCAGTAATCAATAACTCAGGTTTCCAGCTCTATTTGAGCTTCCAGGTTTTATATTTTTATTTTAGAACAATTCAGTAATTTTATTTTAAAACAAATCATTTTTACCACTATACAACACTTTTCATACTTAAAATATTCCATTTTTTTAACCACTTTTCAACAGAATATAAAAACCCGCACTTAAATCTTTCTTAAAATTTCTGTCTCTCACCTCAGATTTTTAATTTATTGTCTTTTCTAATAACATAAGATGTCACAATTCACAACTCACCAGCTTGTTAAAGGGAGTTGAATCCAAGATATATTGTTAACAAAATGAGATTTTCATTTTGAGTACTAATAAAGCTTTTGTCTGTTTGTCTGTTAAAACAGTATCTTAAGCAATCATTTTTGCCACTTGGATTTCTTCAAAGTACCTTCTAAACATTACTTTGTCCATATAATAGTTATGAGAAGAGCTACCAAATATACCAATGACCATAATTAGTAGATACACTGAGAAAAGGGAAGAGAAAATATGCAGAGAAACAATAATCTTTACTTAACACTACAGTTTCTGTTTTGCTTAAAAATTGTCTCTCATATGCTACATTTTGATAGACAGCTGTCTACCCTTACTCCCCTCCCCCAGTTTCTCCTCCACATCCCCCATTTGCCCCATATTCAACCTACCTTTTCCTCTTTTCAGAAAAGTGGAGGCCTCCCAGACACATCAACTGAACATAGCATAGCAAGCCACAATAAAACCAGGCACATAACATCACATCAAGGCTGGACAAGGCAACCCAGTAAAAGGAAAGGCTTTTTAAGTACAGCTGTTCTATTGTTGAAACATGAAAGCCTGAGTTGTATGGAAGTGAAGGTTTTCATCACCACCACCCCATTGATTCCCATACATTCCCAGTCAGTGAGTACCAGTTTGAAACATAAAAGTGAATGAATAGTCTAGAGTAAACTGGCATCTTATGTATATCTCAACAAGTACACACACACACACACACACACACACACACACATATATATATATATATATATATATATATATATATATATAGAGAGAGAGAGAGAGAGAGAGAGAGAGAGAGAGAGAGAGAATGATCCATGATAGTTATGCTTTGCATCTTGAATAAGTGGGTTTATTAAATATATAGCAAGCAAAACAAAGAACAAAATAAGAAGCAGAAGATAAACACTAGAACATATCAGTCACTAACATCATGCAGAGAGATTGGCTACAGAAACCCAAAGAGAGCAAGCATTGTTAATATCATCAGACTGCCTGCTTCCTGGGTGAAAATTCTCGATTATCATTTATACTTTTGTTATTGTTTTACAGTGGAATAAATAATAATAACTTTTGTTGGAAATGTTTTCTGCTTCTAACTTTAATACCTCTAATGCCATATCTCTTTCCTGTTAACTTTCCTCCCTGTTAGAGAGGCAGGACGGCAACCTGAAACAAGATACTTGAAATAATGCTTAAGTCTAAAACAAGATGGCCCATTTTGGATTCTGAGCTTAATTCCCTGCAGCACAAACAACCCACACCAAATTACCAATATAATTTATATCACACAGGTCATTTTTAAAATTAAGTAGAATCATTTCTTTAGAAAAGACAGTGAACCAAATTGGAGGTAGACATTTCTAGATAATAGAAATAAAATTTAGGGGATAGATAGAAAAAACCCTACATAGTGAGAGGCTTACTCTCAATATTGACATGCATTTTGGTTTTATGATGCCATTTTAAGTATATTTAAAACATCCACATCCTACAGGCTTGGTCGTTGCCAGGGAGAGGGCAGAATGCAGAAGGGACACAGATTCTGGGACCCTTTTTCTGGCTGCAGACATCTGAGCTCCATCCCACCAGAGAAGAGGTGTCCCCTGGGCACATGGACACTAACAGAGGTTATGAAATAAATGGATTTAATAGATATCTACAGAACATTTTATCCTAAAACAAAAGGATACACCTTGTTCTCTGTACCACATGGTACCTCCTCCAAAATTGACCATATAATTGGTCACAAAACAGGCCTCCA
>NC_034598.1:20501875-20510053 GCF_900095145.1 Mus pahari
AACACCCCTTCATGATAAAAGTCTTGGAAAGATCAGGAATTCAAGGCCCATTCCTAAACATAATAAAAGCAATCTACAGCAAACCAGTAGCCAACATCAAAGTAAATGGAAAGAAACTTGAAGCAATCCCACTAAAATCAGGGACTAGACAAGGCTGCTCACTTTCTCCCTACCTATTCACTATTGAAGTCCTCGCCAGAGCAGTTCGACAACAAAATGATATCAAGGGGATTAAAAATTGGTAAGGAAGAAGTCAAAATATCATTATTTGCAGATGATATGATGGAATACATAAATGACCCAAAAAGTCTACCAGAGAACTCCTAAACCTGATAAACAGCTTCAGTGCAATAGTTGGATAAAAAATTAACTCAAATGAATCAGTAGCCTTCCTCTACATGAAGGATAAACAGGCTGAGAAAGAAATTAAGGAAACAACACCCTTCACAATACTCACAAATAATATAAAATACCTTGGTGTGACTCTAATTAAGGCAGTGAAAGATCTGTATTATAAGGACTTCAAGTCTCTGAAGAAAAAAAATTGAAGATTTCAGAAGATGGAAAGATCTCCCATGCTCATGGATTGGCAGGATTAGCATACTCAAAATAGCCGTCCTGCTGAAAGCAATCTACAGATTCAATGCAATCCCCATCAAAATTCCAAACCAATTCTTCACTGAGTTAGAAAGGGTAATTTGAAAATTCATCTGTAATAATAAAAAACCTAGGATAGTAAAAACCATTCTCAACAATAAAAGAACCTCTGGTGGAATCACCATTCCTGATCTCAAGCTGTACTACAGAGCAATTGTGATAAAAACTGCATGGTACTGGTACAGTGACAGACAGGTAGATCAATGGAATAGAATTGAAGACCCAGAAATGAACCCACACACCTATGGACACTTGATCTTTCACAAGAGAGCTAAAACCATCCACTGGAAAAATGACAGCATTTTCAACAAATGGTGCTGGCGCAACTGGCAGTTATAATGTAGAATGAGAATTGACCCATACTTTTCTCCTTGTACAAAGCTCAAGTCAAAGTGGATCAAAGACCTCCACATAAAACCAGAGACACTGCAATTGATAGAAGATAAAGTGGGGAAAAGCCTTGAAGATATGGGCACAGGGAAAAAATTCCTTAACAGAATAGCAATGGCTTCTGCTGTAAAATCAAGAATTGACAAATGGGACCTCATAAAATTCCATAGCTTCTGTATGGCAAAAGACACTGTCAACAAGACAAAATGCCCACCAACAGATTGGGAAAGGATTTTTACAAATCCTAATTTTGATAGAGCACTAATATCCAATANATACAAAGAGTTCAAGAAGCTGGACTCCAGAAATTTAAATAACCCTATTAAAAATGGTGTACAGAGCTAAACAAAGAATTCTCAACTGAGGAATACCGAAGGTCTGAGAAACACCTGAAAAAATGTTCAACATCCTTAATCATCAGAGAAATGCAAATCAAAACAACCCTGAGATTCCATCTCACTTCAGTCAGAATGGCTAAGATCAAAAATTCAGGGGACAGCAGATGCTGGCGAGGATGTGGAGAAAGAGGAACACTCTTCCATTGCTAGTGGGATTTCAAGCTTGTACAACCACTCTGGAAATCAGCATGGTGGTTCCTCTGAAAATTGGACATAGCGCTACTGTAAGATCCAGCAATACCTCTTCTGGGTATATACACAGAAGATGTTCCAACTGGTAATAAGGACACATGCTCCACTCTGTTCATAGCAGCCTTATTTATAATAGCCAGAAGCTGGAAAGAACCCAGATGTCCCTCAATAGAGCAATGGATACAGAAACTGTGGTACATTTGTTCAATGGAGTACTACTCAGCTATTAAAAACAATGAATTTATGAAATTCTTGGCCAAATGGAAATATCTGGAGGATATCATCCTTAGTGAGATAACCAAGTCACAAAAGAAGTCACTAGATATGCACTCACTGATAAGCGGATATTAGCCCATAAACGTAGAATACCCAAGATTCAATTTTCAAAACACAAGAAAACCAAAACGAAGGAAGACCAACATGTGGATACTTCATTCCTCCTTAGAATAGGGAACAAAATACCCATAAAAGGAGTAACAGAGACAAAGTTTGGAGCTAAGATGAAAGAATGGACTATCTAGAGACTACCCTACCCGGGGATCCATCCCTTCATCAGCCACCAACACTATTGCACATGCCAGAAAGATTCTGCTGAAGGGACCCTGATATAGCAGCCTCTTGTGAGCCTATGCCAGTACCTGACAAACACAGAAGTGGATGCTCACAGTCAGCTATTGGATGGAACACAGGGCCCACAATGGTGGAGCTAGAGAAAGTAGCCAAGGAGCTAAAGGATTCTACAACCCTATAGGTGGAACAACAATATGAACTAATCAGTACCCCAGAGCTCATATCTCTAGCTGCATTTGTAGCAGATGATGCTCTTATCGGCTATCATTGGGAAGAGAGGCCCCTTGGTCTTGCAAAGTTTATATGCCCCATAGAGGGGAACGCCAGGGCCAATAAATGGGAGTGAGTGGGCAGGGGAGCAAGGTGGGGGGAGGGTATAGGGGACATTTGGATAGCATTTGAACAGTAAATGAAGAAAATATCTAACAAAATAATTTTTAAAAAATCCATATCCTAGATGGCTATTTTCGTTCAAACATATATGTCCTCCAAAAGTCTGATGTTGACTCTTCAATGCCTGGTGGTTGTATTAAAAGCTTGCATAGTTGGGAGGTGATAAAGCCATGAGGATTCTGCCCTTGTGAATGATATTAACACCCTAATAACAGATTGTTTGGATAATTCTTTCCTACCCATTGTATTTTACCTCTTTGCCATGGAAAATACAATCTTCATTTCTTTTTGTTCCTTGTGAGGACTGAACACCATTTTGGAAAAAAAGGATTCTGGACTCTCACCAAACATTGAACCAGTTGGTGCCTTAATATCAGATTATACCTTTTCTAAAGCACTGAGAAATAAATTATCCATACTTATGGACTATTTTTGGGTCTTTTGTTATAGTACCACTAATGAAAAGAGACAATAGCTCAGGAATTTCTAATCATATCTGCTTGACTTTTATATTATTTTGGCTTTCTAGGGGTTACTTAGAATTACACTTAATTTAAGGTTTGTTTTTCCAATGTTCTGCTCTAAAACACTGATAAAATGCTAAAGTGAGAATTGCCTTAGGGCAACCAAAACTCAAGGAAATAAAGAGTCATCTGTTAGATTTTGTGGTACACAAACTGTCATTTTCATTTTTCACTATTCACATGTTACTCAGTGCACTTTATTTCCATTTCATCATGCAGGGATAAAAGGAAATTCATTTTAGTGAATGCGGTTTCCTGGTTAGTCCCCAAATTCTTAGCTGGGTGCTTTCTCAGTGCGTGAGGCACAATCAGGTTTCGTAATTATGTATGTTTCAGGCATTTTTCCTATCTCTGCTTAATGTAAGTAAAAGATCACAGAAAATGATATATGGCAAGGGTCTTTTGATGGGTCTTAGAACAAAAGAATAAAATGGATATCTAAAGAATTGCAATGGAGAATGCCAATATTAATGGTTTACATTCCATTAGTACTGGCATAGCATTCATTCAAAAATCAAAACAACAAGTAAATATTTCTCATAGCTCTGTACATGGCTACTTAGTGCATGATAAAATGCTCAACATCTTTGCATTTAGTCATTGACTATTTTTCTCACGTGAATTTCAGGACACATAACTACCTAAAGACATGAGTGAAGAAAGATGAGAAACCAGGCAGTACCCTTTAAAACCTACTAAGATTGGTGTAATTATTTACAAATTATATATAACCTTTTTTTTTAACTAATGGAGGAAAACTAAAGTTCTGATAAGAACATGTAGAGACAGGCATAGTATTATATTGCTCCAGAGAATGGCTCAGTCTCTGCTGAAAGTAATTTGTCAGTTCCTCACAATGTCAATCACAGGATTACCATATGGCTTTACAGTTCCATCCTGAATGCATACCAAAAAAAATAAATAAATAAATTGTGAAGACAAGTGTCTCAACAAGCACACAAAAAGGAAGGAACTGCAGAGCTAGTCTTGCTGTCAAATGGTGGAAACAGTCTGAGTTCAGTCAACAGTTGCATGGATAAATACACTGTATAAATACAATGTAAAGTGAGTCAAGTACTGAAGCATATCTGAATGTGGATGAACTTCCAGAATACTAAGCAGACTCAGGAAGTCATACATTAAAAGGCTAGAATTGTATAGTACTATTTATATGAAAATATCTTAATAGATATATTCCAAACCACCAGAATATATGTGGGTGCATTCTGGACACATGCAATTTGTTGGCAGTTCAAATTGAGGTAAAATTCTTTAGCATTACCTGAAAGAATTAGTCACATGAAGTTGTGCATAAGCTAAACATTCCGAATATTTTTTTTAAAATGGATAACTCTGTGTTATATGAATTTCACTTGAATTAATTATTACTTTTAAACCTTATTTTAACCATGTATATGTGTGTATGGACCTGTGTTTGAGTTTGAGTTTGAGCATGTGAATGTCAGTGTCCACAGTAACAGAGGCTACTGACATCTTCAGAGACACTGTGCACACTGACATCCTTAGAGAGCTGGAATTAGGGGCAGTTGTGAGCTATCTAACTTGCGGGCTGGGAATCAAACTGTCACACTCTACATGAAGAGAACTTTGTCCTAACTACTGAGCATCCCTCAAGCCTTCAAAACCATTTATTAGTCTACAATTTGATAAATGCCTATTTTTTTGCAAATGTACTTAGATAGCAAGGTGATAGCAAATAGAGTTCGGCTACTACCCAGCCTTCATTTTAATGGTGATTTGGTTTGATTTAATAGTGTTGAGTTCAAGAAATTGTGAGCAGAGAACTTAAAAAGATATCAAACTGCTCTAACTATAATATTAATATACAGCAGGTGGCGACTCTTCAAGCATCGGATTCCATGAATAGTGGTCTGAACAATGGCATGACTTGCCCCACACTTGCTCTGACGCCCACTACCTTCTCCTCTCTTGTTTTAAGCAGCTGTTAGATTGCTAAACTAAAATCACAATGGTATTTCTTCTTTGCCTCCTTTCTTCAAATATATGTATTCAATCTGGGGAAAGACAACATATCTTACTCTAAGCTGCCAACCCCCACGCCATCACACCGCTATTACCATAATGATCCTCAAGGAACATTTTGGCTTCATAATTATAAGTACTCCAAGAATGATTAGAACAATGTTCTTCTCACAAATTTCCTCTTGTTATTTCTCTGGCCTGAAATTCACTTTTCCTTTAATGTTCACAGTTGGGGTTCAATGATGCCCCTTGGTCAAAATGGAATGAGAAGTTTACTCCTGCAGCAGCCTAATGCATACTTCCTCACCATGGTGGCAACCACAAACATATTGATTGCCGGCATGCTTTCTTAATTTTCTTTGAAAATTCTCCACTTTAAGACCTGTTGTGATTCATATTTATTACTATGTTACTTTGGAGGAACTATCAGCAGCTATTTTCAGCTTATAAAGCAAAGGTGAGTACATATCCCATTTTTATATAACTTGCATTCATATAACTGAGCATCCATATTCACTTTGGTTTTATGGTCATGTAAATGCCTCCACTGTCTGAAAGTAAAAGAGAATGTATCTGTTTGCATCTGCTTTCTTTTCCTTATGACTAGAAGTACTTAGCTGTGTAGAAACTTGTGATTCTCAACATTGGAAATAAATTAAGGCACAAATAATGGTACAACTCAGGAGGAAATGTTAATGCATTATAAAGATGTGCTCAAAGGGGCCTGAAATTGGAGTTTTGAAGGTTATTAGAACAAACAATCTATTGTACAAATGTTTCCAAACAAAGTAGCCAAATATCTGCATCAAAAATAACATTAAATCTTCAGATAATAATTTACCCAAAATTGAATATATTCAATAATTTAAATATCAAATAGTATGAAAATTATAAACTTTAATACAGATAAAAAGTTTTTTTTTATTTTATTTCATTAAGAATAAGTTTAGTATTAGGGGCCTGTAAAAGTTCTTAACTTAAGCTTTGGAAACAGAGCACTGATGAATTTTCCAATTCAAATTACCAGAGTGAAATATAAAAAGTGTTATGTAATAAACATTGGGAAAAAGCACAAACAAAATTATTTTTTAAATAATTAGAACCCACTGCACATAAATATTCTAAAAATATATGTAAAATAGCCATAAGCATTTTAAGAATGAAGCTGGTAGAATATGTAAATGTTTGAATTTTGCTTTTTAATAACATTTGGTTTGTGCATTTTGTCCATACATAAGCGATTTAAAGACAAACTCTACAAAACATTTGGATGGCATTACAGCAAAAGCAATTAAAATGAAGTCACTCTTCAAATTAACCTTTTGCTGACACTGCAGGTTGAACTAAGATGAGTTGATTTTATCTGGGCTTCAGGCATACACTTCGCATATGCTTCTACGTGAGGTCAAACTCACAAGGTGTTGAGATCAGAGTGTCCAGAAGGGAATATGGACCCACACATCCTCTGAAGTGTTGAGGAAATTATAAAACCTAACAGAAAGTATTCACCTTGTGAAAAAGTAATCTTCATGTGTTACTGATATTCTTGGATCTCGAAAATAGCTTTATTGCCTTTCACCTTGTCTGAACTTGTAACTCACAATGAATTAATTTACTTGTGACCACACAAAAGCCACACAGGCCACTTTTAAAGCAAAACTTTAATACATACATGGCTCACATATGTGAATTCATGATCCATACATGGATTTGGAGATTTATCATTTCAGCCCGCATTTGTACAGTCTCTAGTAGATTGTATCGTGTCTCAAAAGAAATGATGTTGAAAAGAACTAATTATATACTTAGTCATAGAATGTATTTCCTTATATACTCAAGGATTTCAAATTTTCTATAATTTAATGTACCTACTTTTAAATGATTGTTTTTCAAAAATGTGTGTTTGTTTTGACATATATTTTTCCTTTGCTTAGTAGATCAGTATGTATTTAATATGCTGTTATGGATCTCATAATAAAATTTAACAAATATGAAAATCTAAAAAATGTATTTTGCATCATTAGAATATCAGCATATTGCATATCAGCATATCTATTGGTGGGGACATTTGAATGAATACATGTTCATTTTCTGGTTTTTCCTTCACACTTCGCTCAGTAAATGAGAATAATTAAGAAAAAAATATTGATTACTAAGAATGAGAATTATTAAGGAGGAAAATATTGATTATTTAAAAATCTGTCTCAAACAATACTCCTTTATACTCCTTTATGTAAAGGTGACTATGATACTGTTGTTGTCATCATTGTTAATATTGTTGCTGTTGTTATTGGTATTTGATGACTTGATCATGATGTCATGTGTTATATGGAGAGACTAATCTGGTGCAAAATATTAGAATTTTAGAAACATCATCTATCTTTCCATTTTTCACTCATTTTTTCTATTTCTTAAAAAAATTAGAAGAATATTCAAAATCAGTATTAAAAACAATTTCCCCAAATTTAAAGCAAATGCATATTACTATAGGTAAAGTTTTTGTTATGATTTATCTGGTTAGAACAGAATGACATGTGTCAACATTTCATTGAAGTATTGGAAAATTTTGGAATCTGAATTGGACTACATTGCCAGACATCTCTGTATCTACCAAATATCCACTTTAGCCCAATTTGTGTTGCTTGAAGTTATTGCAATCTGCCTTTGGTATGTTTACTCACTGTGCACTTTGGGTTTGTCCTCGTGTTCCCAGCTGTAGCATGTCTGAAATACTGATGACTGCCACTTGCAGATGATGACATAGTTTGCATGAGGAAGTATGCACCTATAATAATTAAGAATGGATGATTTCCATACTTGCCATCTTATGAAAGTTTTAAGCTAACTATCACGCCTTGCCTTGCTAAATAGAAGCATGAGTGGAAACGGTGATCAGGGTAGCTTTAAGAAGCCAGAGAGGACGGGCGTGGTGGTGCACGCCTTTAATCCCAGCACTCGGGAGGCAGAGGCAGACGGATTTCTGAGTTCGAGGCCAGCCTGGTCTACAAAGTGAGTTCCAGGACAGCCAGGGCTATACAGAGAAACCCTGT